>NC_085996.1:4787021-4904521 GCF_030014385.1 Trichomycterus rosablanca | reverse complement strand
ATCAAAGAAATAGGATTAAGGCTATAAAATCAAAACTCTAAGATCAAAGCTAGAAAATCAAAGCTAGAAAATCAAAGCTATAAGATCAAAGCTATGAAATCAAAGTTATAAGATCAAAGCTCTAAAGTCAAAGCTATAAGAGCAAAGCTATAAAATCAAAGCTATAAGATTAAAGCTACAAGATCAAAGCTATTAGATAAGCTATACGATCAAAGCTATGAAATTATAGCTGTAAGATCAAAGCTTTGTTTTTAACGCTTTAAGATCAAAGCTATAAAATCAAAGCTATTAGATCAAAGCTATAAAATTTTAACGATAAGATCAAAGCAATATGATTAAGGCTATAAAATCAAAACTCTAAGATCAAAGCTTTAATATCAAAGCTATAAGATCAAAGCTATTAAATCAAAGTTATAAAATCAAAGCAATAAAATCAAATCTACAAGATCAAAGATATAAAGTCAAAGCTATAAGATCAAAGCTACAAGATCAAAGCTTTTATATCAATGTTATAGGATAAAGCTATAAGATCAAAGCTACAATATCAAAGCTAAAAGATCAAAGCTATTAAATCAAAGCTATAAAATCAAAGCTTTTATATCAAAGCTATAGGATCAAAGCTATAAGATAAAGCTGTAAGATCAAAGCTACAATATTGAAGCTAAAACATCAAAATTATTTAATCAAAGGTATAAGATTAAAGCTATAAAATCAAAGCTATAGGGTGAAAGCTATTATATCAAAGCTATAAGATCAAAGCTATTAAATCAAAGCTATAAGATCAAAGCTTTTATATCAAAGCTATAGGATCAAAGCTATAAGATAAAGCTGTAAGATCAAAGCTACAATATCGAAGCTAAAAGATCAAAATTATTTAATCAAAGGTATAAGATTAAAGCTATAAAATCAAAGCTATAGGGTTAAAGCTATTATATCAAAGCGATAAGATCAAAGCTATAAGATCAAAGCTGTAAATCAAAGCTATCGTATTGATTCAGATTCCATCTGGAGTCCAGAGGTGTGACATCATTGCTATAAATCAGTCATTTTACCGCCTCTGAAACAAAATGCACCCAAAGCACCGGAGTCTCACCGATCTGGACCTTGTCCGGTCCGATGTCGAACACGCCCACCATGCGGGCGATGAAGGAGCGGATGGTCTTGAAATTGATGCGGCCGATGCTCCAGGATCCGTCCACCAGCAGCATGATGTCAGCCTTGGCTGTGGTTTTACACTGAGTATCTGTGGAGGAAGAACATTTATTTAAAAATCCATCATAAATAAGAGACGAGAGGTTTCGGTGAGAACCGAGAGGTGAGACAGAGTTCAGGGAGCAGATGAAGTGAAAACAGTGAAAACAAAAACAATAATAACATAAAAAACATCAGGACACAGATAAACGCCGTCGCACGTAATAAACACGGAGCCGTCGTTCACATTCTTTATTTCATTTCTGCATCAACACACAGTTTAAAGGAAGATTTATTCTCTTCACGTCTTTCTTCCTCGTACAGCGCCGTCTGGAGGACACGCCGCGGGGGGCGACGCCACTTTTACATCCTCTGTTTCCCTGAGAAGGTCATAGGTCGAAGGTCGTACATGCCTACTTCGTCGTACGTTTGTGCGTTGCCAGAGAGACTCGGGGCTCTCTGATTGGGCGCGACTCGCAGCATGACGCTGCCTCTGCAATCAAAAACAGGTTACAGCACACGCGTTCATTCATCATCAAATACACAAGTGTGAGGGTCAGAACTCAGGGTCAGAACTCAGGGTCAGAACTCAGGGTCAGAATAGAAATGTCGCAACAATAGAACTGGTCCAGTCGGATGCCCTTCCTGACACAACCCTCCTATTTCCAACCGGGCTTGGGACCTGCACTGAGAGCGCACTGATAATCGTGCGTTCCAATGGCTAGACTGTTTTCGCCACCCCCAATGAGATTCAGAGATAGCGTACTTTAGCGATTATTACAATACAATTTGAGCAATTGAGGGTTTAGGGCCTTGCTCAGGGGCCCAGGTGCTCAGTGGCAACTTGGAGGGTGTGGGGCTTGAACTGGCAACCTTCTGTGCACTAGTCCAGTACATTAACCACTGAGCTACCACTGCCCTATAAACAAAGCTACAAAATCAAAGTTATAAAATCAAAGCTATAAAATTAAAGCTGTAAGATCAAAGCTATAAAATTAAAGCTGTAAGATCAAAGCTATAAGATCAAAGCTATAAAATTAAAGCTATAAGATCAAAGCAAAAATATCAAATCTATAAGATCAAAGGTAAAAGATCAAAGCTATAAGTTCAAAGCTATAAAATCAAAACTATGAGATCAAAGCTATAAGACCAAAACTACAAAATCAAAGCTATAAGATCAAAGCTAAACAATTAAAGCTATAAGATCAAAGCTATAAAATCAAACCTATAAGATCAAAAGCAAAAGATCAAAGGTATAGGATCAATGATATAAGATCAAAGCTATAAGATTAAAGCTTCAAGATCAAAACTATGAGATTAAAGCTACAAAATCATATAGCTACAGTATAAAATTAAAGCTTCAAGATCAAAGTGACAAGTTCGTACTATAAAGCACAAAGCAACCACTGTACATTATAGTGCTCCAATTGGACCCACCGCAACCCTGACCAGGATAAAGCGCTTCTAGAACAGACACTAAATGAATGTATGATATCTATGAGGTAAAAGTTACTGAGAGAGAATTCTTTCCCTCCAGACTCTCTCAGTGGGTAAGAGAAACATTTTCCGTCGCCCCGCCGCTCTGCCACAGAACCGCAGCACTTCTGGCTATACAAGCAGCTCGACTGGAAGTGAAGATCCGCTTTTCCATCATCACTTCTCACAGGTGCTGAAAGGTTTCAGGGATCCGGGCGAAAGGAAAAAGAACATTTAAAAAAAGTCTGAGCATCAGATGGCATCAAGTGACACGAGCAGCGGCAGCAGCAGCAGCAGCAGCAGCACGGACGCTTCGTTCCTTATAAACCCCGTCCAAAACTGGTTATTACATCTGTTACAGATTTTAGATGTTGATTTAATGAAGGTTAAGGGATCTATTAAATATATTAGATCTGTTAGATGTTCATCTGATGGAGGCTGAGGGATCTATTAGATCTGTTAGATCTGTTAGATGTTGATCTAATGGAGGTTGAGGGATCTATCAGATCTGTTAGGTGTTGATCTGATTGAGGTTAAGGGATCTACTAGATCTGTTAGATGTTGATCTGATGAAGGTTGAGGGATCTATTAGATCTGTTAGATATGTTAGTTGTTGATCTGATGAAGGGTAAGGGATCTGTTAGATGTTGATCCGATGAAGGTTAATGGATCTGTTAGATATGTTAGTTGTTGATCTGATGAAGGGTAAGGGATCTGTTAGATGCTCATCTGATGGAGGCTGAGTGATCTATTAGATCTGTTAGATGTTGATCCGATGAAGGTTAATGGATCTGTTAGATATGTTAGTTGTTGATCTGATGAAGGGTAAGGATCTATTAGACCTGTTAGATGTTCATCTGATGGAGGTTGAGGGATCTATTAGATCTGTTAGATGTTGATCCAATGAAGGTTAATGGATCTGTTAGATATGTTAGTTGTTGATCTGATGAAGGGTAAGGGATCTATTAGATCTGTTAGATGTTCATCTGATGGAGCTTGAGTGATCTATTAGATCTGCTAGATGTTGATCCGATGAAGGTTAAGGGATCTATTAGATCTGTTAGATATGTTAAATGTTAATTTGATGAGGGTTAAGAGATCTATTAGATCTGTTAGATATGTTAAATGTTGATTTGATGAGGGTTAAGGGATCTATTAGATCTGTTAGATATGTTAAATGTTGATCTGGTGGAGGTTGAGGGATCTATTAGATCTGTTAGATGTGGATCTGATGGAGGTTGAGGGATCTATTAGATCTATTAGATGTTGAGCTGATTGAGGTTGAGGGATCTATTAGATCTGTTAGATGTTGATCTGATGGAGGTTGAGGGATCTATTAGATTTGTTAGATGTTGATCTGATGGAGGTTGAGGGATCTATTAGATCTATTAGACGATGAGCTGATGGAGGTTGAGGGATCTATTAGATCTGTTAGATCTATTAGACGTTGATCTAATGGAGGTCGAGGGATCTATTAGATCTGTTAGATCTATCAGATGTTAATCTGATAGAGGTTGAGGGATCTATTAGATCAGGTAGCTGGGTGACACCAGGGGACACAAAGGCTGCGGCGTCTGGCTGAGTTCTGTTGGCTACTGACCAACAGAAGATCTACTGTGGACCAAACTGCAGATCATTTGAATCCTGGTGACGAGGATCTACCTGTGTTGCTATGGCGGCAGTGTGATCACGCTGTGATCTGTATGTACGCAACTGTAAAGTCCCCAGCCCCGTTAGCGCTAAACTGTTCGGTGTTGCTGGTGTGTGGTGCAGAAGCTTTACCAGGAGGGTCCAGGGTTGGATTTTCAGGTGGGTCAATGAGGGTTGTTTTCTCCTCTCCAGCCAGGGGCAAACTCTGCCCCCCATCGAACATCCCGAACACGGCCACCGAGTACTTCGTTCCTGCTCTGAACACACAAACACACAGCGGACGTTAGCAAGAGCAAAACACCATTACAATACTGTCATAACACGACAGCTAACGGCTAACGACTAACAGCTAACGGCTAACGCCTCACATAATATCCAGGTATGAAACTTGAGTAGGCAGATAGCAAACAGCTAGCAGATAGCTAACAGACATAGTTAGCTTGAGGGCAGTCGTAGCTCAGTGGTTCAGGTACTGGACTAGTAATCAGAAGGTTGCCGGTTCAAGCCCCGCCACCACCAAGTTGCCACTGTTGGGCCCCTGAGCAAGGCCCTTAACCCTCAATTGCTCAAAATCATGTTCAGTCATAACTGTAAGTCGCTTTGGATAAAAGCGTCTGCTAAATGCTGAAAATGTAAATGTAATCAGATAGCTAACAGACAGCAGATAGCTAACAGACCTAGTTAGCTTGAGTTAGCAGATAGCTAGCAGATAGCTAACAGACATATTTTGGGTTAGCAGATATATAACAGCTAACAGATAGATAGCAGACATAGTGAGCTTAAGATAGCAAACAGCTAACAGCTAGCAGATAGCTAACAGACATAGTTTGGGTTAGCAGATAGCTAACAGCTAGCAAATAGCTAACAGACCAGGTTATTATAAGTTAGCAAGTATCTAACAGCAGTTTGAGTTAGCAGATAGCTAACAGTTAACAAATAGCTAACTGACATACTTAGCTTGAGTTAGCAGATAGCTAACAGCTAGCAGATAGCTAACAGACATAGTTACCTTGAGTTAGCGAAATCTAAAAGACAGAGTTAGCTTGATTTAGCAAATATTTAACAGCTAGCAGATAGCTAACAGGCATTGTAAGTTAGAGTTAGCAGATAGCTAACAGGCATGGTAAGTTTGAGTTAGCAGATAGCTAACAGACATATTCAGCTTAGGTTAGGAAAATGCTAACAGATATAGTTAGCTTGAGTTAGCAGATATTGTAAGAGTCAGCAGGACTGTAGGAGGTCATGCTGTATGGTAAAATAAACTTGTGTCCTAAACGTGTACGCGTGGTGTCCCGCGCGTCACCTTTATGCTATACAGCAGCCCGTGGTGTACAGCGCGTCTCCTTTATGCTATACCCTCGAGGTACCGCGCGTCTCCTTTATGCTATACAGCAGCCCCTGAGGTACCGCGCGTCTCCTTTATGCTATACAGCAGCCCGTGGTGTATCGCGCGTCTCCTTTATGCTATACAGCAGCCCCTGAGGTACCGCGCGTCTCCTTTATGCTATACAGCAGCCCCTGAGGTACCGCGCGTCTCCTTTATGCTATACAGCAGCCCGTGGTGTACCATGCGTCTCCTTTATGCTATACAGCAGCCCCTGAGGTACCGTGCGTCTCCTTTATGCTATACAGCAGCCCCTGAGGTACCGTGCGTCTCCTTTATGCTATACAGCAGCCCGTGGTGTACCGCGCGTCTCCTTTATGCTATACAGCAGCCCCTGAGGTACCGTGCGTCTCCTTTATGCTATACAGCAGCCCCTGAGGTACCGTGCGTCTCCTTTATGCTATAGAGCAGCCCGTGGTGTACCGCGCGTCTCCTTTATGCTATACCCTCGAGGTACCGTGCGTCTCCTTTATGCTATACAGCAGCCCCTGAGGTACCGTGCGTCTCCTTTATGCTATACAGCAGCCCGTGGTGTACCGCGCGTCTCCTTTATGCTATACCCTCGAGGTACCGTGCGTCTCCTTTATGCTATACAGCAGCCCCTGAGGTACCGTGCGTCTCCTTTATGCTATACAGCAGCCCCTGAGGTACCGCGCGTCTCCTTTATGCTATACCCTCGAGGTAATGTGCGTCTCCTTTATGCTATACAGCAGCCCTCGAGGTACCGCGCGTCTCCTTTATGCTATACAGCAGCCCATGGTGTACCGCGCGTCTCCTTTATGCTATACCCTCAAGGTACCGTGCGTCTCCTTTATGCTATACAGCAGCCCCTGAGGTACCGTGCGTCTCCTTTATGCTATACAGCAGCCCCTGAGGTACCGCGCGTCTCCTTTATGCTATACAGCAGCCCCTGAGGTACCGCGCGTCTCCTTTATGCTATACCCTCAAGGTACCGTGCGTCTCCTTTATGCTATACAGCAGCCCCTGAGGTACCGCGCGTCTCCTTTATGCTATACAGCAGCCCGTGGTGTACCGCGCGTCTCCTTTATGCTATACAGCAGCCCTCGAGGTACCGCGCGTCTCCTTTATGCTATACAGCAGCCCCTGAGGTACCGCGCGTCTCCTTTATGCTATACAGCAGCCCTCGAGGTACTGCCCGTCTCCTTTATGCTATACAGCAGCCCGTGGTGTACCGCGCGTCTCCTTTATGCTATACCCTCGAGGTACCGCACCCCGGACCCACCTGAGCTCCTCCAGCACCACGGTGTTGTCGTACGGACCCACCAGCAGCTCCTCCAGGTTCACCCCGCTGCCCGAGGGGTGAAAGGTCACCTTGTAGCCGCGCACGTCGCCCGGCGCCGGGTCCCACGTCACCCTGAAGCTGGTCTTGGTTGGTTCGGAGGTCTGGAGGTTCCTCGGTGCTTTGTAGGGTGAGACTGCACGGAGAAGAGACCAGACAGAAGATCAGAATCTCAGAGCGCGACGTGGAGAACATGCTCAACTCAGGTTACACTACTCTGTCTAATGCATTTTCATACAGCTGATGTGGTCAAAAGTATTCGGACGCCCCTTCTAATGACTGAATGTACTAACGGGAAATGACATGCGTCTAACTTTGCAGCAACAATTTAGGGAAGAACCTTTCTTATAAAGACATGAAGAAAAGCCCATGGGTTAAGGGCCTTGCTCAAGGGCCCAACAGTGGCAACCTGGCAGTGGTGGGACTTGAACCAGCAACCTTTCGATTACTAGTTCAGTACCTTAACAACTACATTTACATTTTCAGCATTTAGCGACACTTGTATCCAAAGTGATGTGCAGTACTGTGACAGTATACTGTCTAAGCTATTGAGGGTCAAGGGCCTTGCTTAAGGGCCCAACAGTGGCAACCTGGCAGTGGTGAGGCTTGAACCAGCGACCTTTCGATTAGGGTAATTGGATACGACTAAATTAGGGGAGAAAATTGGGGGTAAAAAGCAGCAGCAGTTATGTTAGTTATCTAAAATACTGCTGGAACTGGAAGCTGGAAGATAATAAACACTTTCTAGACTCTGCGAGTTTGAGTCTCAGCTCTGCTACCAGTCGACTGGGCGCCCCTAGCAGGCCCAAAGCAGACAACACTGGCACCTAGTCTGCTGGGTGGGAAAAGACGGGACTAAAAAAGTGGGCGGGGCTGTGTAGGGACCCTGGTTAGTAGCTCGAGGCGCATGTACAGAAGTGGAGATCAGCGCGTGACTCTCCATGCGTGAGACCGATTCCACGATCCTCAGCAGTGCTATCAGCTGGTCGGGCGCATACATACAGGGGGGCGGGGCCTATCTGGGGTGGGTTACTTCAATGTGCCAAGCATCTGAAAGTGCGTTTTTGGCTACGTCTCAGAGTCTGAGAACGAGGGCGTGGCCGGAACCGCCTAGTTATTGTGAGGTGCACTTGTCAGTGCAGGTCCCAAGCCCTTAAATACGAGGTCAACGTATTTAAATCTTGCAATCGTACCGCTACGAAAACGTACCGCTAACAAACGCCGGCTGTGTTTGTGTGCATCTGTCATAACTGCAAACTACAGGTTTGTATTCGTGGGCTTTGAATTGTGGGTAAACGTACGTGTGGTTCCTACTCCTTGCCTTGCTTTGCCTTCTCCGCGCCTGTAGACGGGGTGGACGCTGATGTCGTACGTGGTCATGGACTGCAGCTTCTTCAGCGTTGCCGTCGTCACGTTGTGCGGCACTTTGAGGGTCAGCTCGCGGCCGCCCGACTGCGGCTGGTACGTCACCCTGTAGCTCAGGACCCGGCCCGGGGCCGCCTGCCAGCGCACCCTCATCGTCCTCTCGGTCTCGTCGAAGACCCTCAGAGCCTTCGCGGCCGCCGAAGCTGGAGAGACAGGAAACGTTTTAGACCGCTCAGCCTACAGCAGTTCAGCCCTGACCGCTCAGCCTACAGCAGTTCAGCCCTGACCGCTCAGCCTACAGCAGTTCAGCCCTGACCGCTCAGCCTACAGCAGTTTAGCCCTGACCACTCAGTCTACAGCGGTTCAGCACTGACCGCTCAGCCTACAGCGGTTTAGCCCTGACCACTCAGTCTACAGCAGTTCAGTACTGACCGCTCAGCCTACAGCAGTTTAGCCCTGACCACTCAGTCTACAGCGGTTCAGCACTGACCGCTCAGCCTACAGCAGTTTAGCCCTGACCACTCAGCCTACAGCAGTTCAGCCCTGACCGCTCAGCCTACAGCAGTTTAGCCCTGACCACTCAGTCTACAGCGGTTCAGCACTGTCCGCTCAGCCTACAGCGGTTTAGCCCTGACCACTCAGTCTACAGCGGTTCAGCACTGACCACTCAGCCTACAGCAGTTTAGCCCTGACCACTCAGTCTACAGCGGTTCAGCACTGTCCGCTCAGCCTACAGCGGTTTAGCCCTGACCACTCAGTCTACAGCGGTTCAGCACTGTCCGCTCAGCCTACAGCGGTTCAGCCCTGACTGCTCAGCCTACAGCTTCAGAAATGGTAACGGGGACGTAGTTTGGACATAGTTTGGACGTCCCTGATGTAATGGACCATGACGGTTCCCCTGTGATTATAAACCCATTTTTATTTCTCTTTAAAAGCTGTTATTTAGGCACCTTGGAAACCCATAACACTTAAACATAACAGCTCGTACTGAAAGTAGGAAAATAAATCAGACTGAACGGTAGAACCATCAGAAGCTTTTGGGTTTGACTCACTTTTCCTCTTTATGTGCCACCGTTGGCTCTGACACTCATTTCCTGTCCTGACTGTCATTTCCTGTCCATTATTTCAGTCCCTTCATTACTCAGAAGCCACCTGATCTCACTCGCTCCCAGGAAAACATCTTCACGTCCAGAGCTTTTACAGAAAACGATTTTATTCAAGGAAAAAATGGTGGAGATGCAGCAGAACGATCGAGCTGAACAGAATTCTGCATCTTCAGCCACAGACGCAGTTTCATTCACATGCACGAGTGCTGCAGGGACTCGCTGCTCAAGAGAACAGCGCTGGAGGGGATCTGAGGATCCGAGACGTTAAATACAAAACGCTGTTTAATTCTGAAGAGAAACGATCATATATTCCACCATTCATGGACTGATGAACCATACAGGCCAATCACAGGACTCGTAGCTCACGACTCGATCGGTGCAGCGGCTTTAAAATAATCAGGTTTTCTGAAAATGTGCTTATCCAGAATTTTAAAGCTTGCTCGACTGTTCATAGAGTCATTAGACTACAAGCTGCAGTGCAAGAAACAAAAACCTTGACAAAAAAGAGCACCTCATTTTATCTTTACTGCCAGTTGTGATATTAAAATTAGCTATAGTATTTCTATAGTACTTTATAGTATTTCTATAGTATTTCTTTAGTACTTTATAGTATTTCTATAGTTCTAGTACTTTGTAGTATTTCTATTGTATTTATATAGTTCTTCATAGTATTTCTGGAGTATTTCTATAGTTCTTCATAATATTTCTATTGTACTTTATAGTATTTCTATAGTATTTCTTTAGCACTTTATAGTAGTTCTATAGTACTTTAAAGTGTTTCTATAGTAGTTTATAGTATTTCTATAGTATTTCTATAGTATTTCTATAGTACTTCATAGTATTTCTATAGTACATTATAGTATTTCTATAGTATTTCTATAGTACTTTATAGTATTTCTATAGTACTTTATAGTATTTTTATAGTATTTCTATAGTTCTAGTACTTTGTAGTATTTCTATTGTATTGATATAGTTTCTGGAGTATTTCTATAGTTCTTTATAGTATTTCTATAGTAAATTTATAGTACTTCTGTAGTACTTTAAAGTACTTCTATAATATTTCTATAGTACTTTATAGTATTTCTATCGTATTTCTACAGTACTTTATAGCATTTCTATAGTACTTTACAGTATTTCTATTGTATTTACGTAGTACTTTATAGTAATTCTATAGTACTAGTATTTCTATTGTATTTACATAGTACTTTATAGTATTTCTATAGCTCTTTATAGCATTTTTATAGTATTTCTATAGTACTTTATAGTATTGCTATTGTATTTCAATAGTTCTTCATAGTATTTCTATAGTACAAGAAATATTTTATGGTAATGTATAGTATTTTATGGTATTTCTATTGTATTTCTAAAGTACCATATAGTATTTTATAATATTTTAAAATACTTTACAATATTTCTGTAGTATTTCCGTTTTTTATAGTACTTTATAGTGTTTTGTACTGTTTTTGTATAGTATTATTATAGTATTATTAAAGTATCATTAGAATTTATAGTATTATAATAGTAAAACTGCAGTAGAGTTATAGTAATGACGTTATTATTATAGTATTATTGCAGTAGAGTTATAGTAATGACGTTATTATTATAGTATTATTGCAGTAGAGTTATAGTAATGACGTTATTATTATAGTATTATTGCAGTAGAGTTATAGTAATGACGTTATTATTATAGTATTATTGCAGTAGAGTTATAGTAATGACGTTATTATTATAGTATTATTGCAGTAGAGTTATAGTAATGACGTTATTATTATAGTATTATTGCAGTAGAGTTATAGTAATGACGTTATTATTATAGTATTATTGCAGTAGAGTTATAGTAATGACGTTATTATTATAGTATTACACAATGTTTTACGTTTTGTTTTGTTAAGTGTTGTTAAGAGTTCTGTTTGTGATTTGTTTACAGTTTTGATTTTGCTCGCTATCAAACCCCCTAATTATTAAATAAAACAATGAAAGTCGTTTCTCTGCTGGTCTGGTGCTGAAATTCCTCCCTCGGTCGAGTTTCCATCGGTTTATTGCATTTCCCCGAACGTCCATGCGGAGACGAGGGAGACGGGGAGACGGGGGGGGGGGGGGGGGGGGGACGGGGGTAGGCGTACGGCCTTTAACTAAGCGTATCAAAAGCTTGTTAGAATCCGTCTCCCACATACGGCACCAATTAGAGACGCCCGCTCACAGATGCGAGGCTCCGACGCCGCTTCACTGTGATGCAACCAACCCCCCCCCAAGACACCCCCCCCAAGTCCCGTCCCCCTCTCGCCCCCCTCTCGTTTCCATTCTCAAAACCATCAGCTCACTTTTTCCAGCGAGGAGACCGAAACTCCGAACTTCATTTACAGAGCGAGGGCTGGAGTGTGTACGTGTTCTCAGCATGAAGGAATCTTTCTGACTAACATCTGAGTGCAGTCGCATAACAGCCCCATAAAAAACATAACCGAGAGGGGGGGGGTACTTTATTTATCTCAGCTCCAACCTTATCTCAGAGTGTCCCAATCAAAGAGGTGAGAGTTTGGAATCTGGCTCTGATGGTTCATGGACTGAATCCCTCTGACCTCGACTACACAGAGGCGCCTTATCAGTCCGGTCTGGTCTGAATTTTATTGGCCTATAAAAAAACCTCCTTATTGGTCCATTTAAAGGTCAAACCTGGTTCTCTTTGATGTATTCGGAGGGAACGTGTACGTCACGCATGCCTCAAAGTTCAGGTGAACCTGGACACTGAGCACATGGGCAAGTTTTACTCACAACAGTATCAAGCTTGCTCGACTCTGGACAGTTTAGAATATTTAGAATATTTCTATAGTACTTTATAGTATTTCTATTGTATTTCTATAGTACTTTATAGTATTAGTAAGATAACAGTTTTACTATCAAATTAGCTAGTGTTTCTACAGAATTTCTATAGTATTTTGTAGTATTGTATAGTATTTCTATAGTATTTTACAGTATTTCTATAGTACTTTACAGTATTTCTATAGAACTTTACAGTATTTTCGTATAGTAGTTTATAGTGTTTCTATAGTACTTTACAGTATTTATATAGTACTTTACAGTATTTCTATAGTACTTTACAGTATTTTAGTATAGTAGTTTATAGTGTTTCTATAGTACTTTACAGTATTTTACAGTATTTCTATAGTACTTTACACTATTTTACAGTATTTCAATAGTACTTTACAGTATTTTGTAGTATTGTATAGTATTTCTATAGTACTTTACAGTATTTTAGTATAGTAGTTTATAGTGTTTCTATAGTACTTTACAATATTTCTATAGTACTTTACAGTATTTTAGTATAGTAGTTTATAGTGTTTCTATAGTACTTTACAGTATTTTACAGTATTTCAATCGTACTTTACAGTATTTTACAGTATTTCTATAGTACTTAACAGTATTTAACAGTATTTCTATAGTACTTTACAATATTTTACAGTATTTCTATGGTACTTTGTAGCATTTTACAGTATTTCTTTCTATAGTACTTTGTAGTATTTCTATAGTACTTTACAGTATTTCTATAGTACTTTACAGCATTTTACAGTTTTTTTTATAGTACTTTGTAGTATTTTATAGTAATTCTACAGTACTTTATAATGTTTTACAGTAATTCTATAGTACTTTACAGTATTTTACATTATTTCTATGGTACTTTGTAGTATTTTACAGTATTTCTAAGGTATTTTGTAGTATTTTACAGTATTTCTACAGTTCTTTATTGTATTTTTATCGTATTTCTATAGTACTATATTAAAGTATTTGTATAGTATTGATGATATTATTAGAGTATTATTGCAGTAATATTAAAGTAAAAATGTATTTTAGTTAAAGGCAAAAGTTTGTCTTTTTCTCCCAACCTTGACAAAAAGACTCTTTCATGTACTTTGTTCTTACTGTATAAAGACTTTGACAGGCTGATCTGTGAGGTACATAGCGTCCAGTTAAGAACCCTGAACCCTGACAGTCAGTTATAGCTGTGTGTACCTACCGTCAGTGGTCTCTCCTCCCACCAGCGGCTCTCCCTCTCCAAGACTGTAGGAGGCGAACACGGACACTTGGTAGCGCGTTTCAGGGCTCAGACCCTCCAGCAGGGTGCTGGTCACGTCTCCTGGAACAGTCGTCTCCCCCGACTCGTCACTGAACTCAGACTTCCAGCGGACGCGGTATTGCCTGACCCGACCCGGGGCGGCTGACCACGACACCATGAAGCTGGACTCGGTCACGTCGCTGGTTATTAGATCTCTCGGGGAGCCGAGCTCTGTCAACAGAACACAGACTCCGGTTAACGAAACACACACTCCGGTTAACAAAACACATACTCAGGTTAACACACTCCGGTTAACAAAACACACACTCTGGTTAACGAAACACACACTCCGGTTAACACACTCCGAGCTCTGTCAACAAAACACACACTCCGGTTAACACACTCCGGTTAACGAAACACACACTCTGGTTAACAAAACACACACTCTGGTTAACAAAACACACACTCTGGTTAACGAAACACACACTCTGGTTAACACACTCCGGTTAACACACTCCGAGCTCTGTCAACAAAACACACACTCCGGTTAACACACTCCGGTTAACGAAACACACACTCTGGTTAACGAAACACACACTCTGGTTAACGAAACACACACTCTGGTTAACGAAACACACACTCTGGTTAACGAAACACACACTCTGGTTAACGAAACACACACTCTGGTTAAAATTTAAACATTTTACTACACACAAACACAAAAAGAGCCGTTAAATAACCAGCTAGTCAGACTGCTAACATGGAACTTTGCCTGCTAACTGTATAATTAATTTCTTTTTACTTCACTAGTGACACCCTTGTGACAAATATTAAATTTTTTCCTTTTACATTTTAGCTTTACTGCTCAGGTGTTCAAATATTTCTCTGTAAAGATCACAGTTCTAACAATCATATTAGCTACAGTGTTTTTATGTTATTTCTATAATACTTCATAGTATTTTATAAAACTTCTATAATCATTTATAGTACTTGATATTTTATAGTATTGCTATAGTATTATTACAGTAACATTAAAGTATTTGTATAGTATGTATAGCATATAATAGTATTAAGTAATGACATTATTTTAATAGTATTTCATAGAGTTATAATGTTATTGTACTAGTATTAAAGTACTTTATAGTATTATTACAGTTTTTTATGATATTATTATAGTAATATTATAGTACTTTACAGTATTATGCTAGTGTTATTACAATATTATTACAGAAACTGTTACATTACAGTGCAATTATGACAATTTTCTAATATTACAAACTTAAATATATACTTTAAATACATCTTTTACTGCCATTTGATTACTATAGTATTTTTTAAGGCTTGCAGCCTGAATCTTTTCACAATATTATGTACGGTAGACGGTGAAGGACCTAAATTATTTGCAATCTTGTGTTGAGAATGTTCTTTTAAAACATTTCTGATTGACAATTCTCTTATTAAGTTTGGAACACAGTGGTGAACCACGACCCATCACTGCTTGTACAGACTCTGGTCCCTTGGTAGATCCACTTTTTATCACCAGTTATGATTCCCTTACCTCTTCACTGTGGAACGTTTTAAAACTGTATATTTTAAATATTATATAGACCTTTCACTCTTATTTTGCCTTTGTTGCAACTGAAGGTTCTAAATGTTTTTATATTTACAATTAATACAATAAAAACAATGAAACTGATCAGTGAAAACACTGGAAATGCTTTTTTTACTTCCATCACTTAAATAAAGATTCTTTTACTGCATTTAAAAAATGTCCCAACATTCTCTTCCTCTATTATTTGCTTTCATTTGCATATTTTACTAATATCAGTAAAACAAATGACTAAATTCAATAGAAAATAAATAGTTTGAATTATTTCTCAGATATTTTTAATACAAAGAGCTGAAAATCTGAAGCAATCTTGAAATTTTTTAGCTAAAATAAAACAAACGAGTCGTTAAAAGTAAAACCTGGGCGATTATCAGTTCAGATAATGAACTATGAGGTAAAAATACCCTACAGAGATAGAAGGACGTGGTATTTTGTTCTGAGAGGTACAGGAGTGTTTAATTTCCTCTAAGCTCTTGCTTCATTTTCACAGATGAGCGAGTCGACTCGGTCGGATTTCAGACTAAATTTTTCCGATTTCCACTCCAACAATAATCCATCACACACAATATTCCCCCGTTCTGTTCGCATTCCTCTCCAGCTCTGGCATCGTTCATTCATTTCCTCTCCTTTAACTGCACACGTGCGGAGGCAGGAACGTCTCCGAAACGTCTCGTCCGCTGGCTGCCATCTTACCACCTCTGTTTTTTAAGAGCTTCAGCAGTCTGGGCCGCAGGCACGGAAGGGTTCGGGATCGTCTCGGATCTCACGTGGAAAATGCCACCGGCGTTCCCGTCAGCGGAGCCGCCGCACGACTTTCCTAACCGCTCTGGTTCAGCGATAAATCAGCAGCGTTTTTTTCCACACGTGTTTGAATATCAGGAGAGTCCAGGCCACCTGGTCTGCTTTTCATTCTCTGTGCAGCTTCTTGTTGTTGATGGAAAGAATGGAAACCGTTACTGATTTCCCAGAGCTTCTGATGGTTTTAATGGTTTGTGATGGGATAGAAATAGAACACGCGTAACCAGGTCATGTGACTAATCCTAGACACATCTTAGACATTTAAAAGGAGTCTGGAGAACTTTGATGGTGGCCGTGTAAAAACAGACTGTGGTTTAATGGGAAGACAGAAGGATTGGATGGTGCTCCTTAGAGGGTTGCCAGATGCAGCGCTTTTCTACAGACCTACAGAAAAAATCAATTCACCTTTTAGATATTTTTGGGAGGAAACCTATGAGACCGGAGGAAAGGATCAACCCAAGGATGTCAGGACCCACGCTGCGCCAAAAGATCGGTTGTTTTGAATACGTTCCATTGGCATGGTCAGCTCCAGGATGACTGAATCCTAGATAAAGATGAATCCATCAGACAGTACTTGACGTCATGCCAAACAAGTTATGTAGGTTCCCAGAGCCTTTGGTGAAGAACAGTCATTAAAAACTGTAGATCCTCAAGCTTGCTTAACCAAGGAAGCTCCCAAGAACATGAAGAGACCATATAAGACGTCACATGGAAGGCAATAAGGATAATAAATGATCCCAGACCCCTAAAACTGGACCACCAAGCCTTAAATATCCTTTAAAAGAGTGTCTAGGTGGTGCAGCAGTCTCATAAACTAGCCCAACACCAGTCATCATCATCTACTTCCTCTGGTAAATGTTCCACAGGTACCGTCCACATGATCTCCTGGAGAAAAAGAGACTCGTCCCACTAGTCGACCTTCTATTGCTTCAACGTGCCCAAACTAGCTCCTTACTGGGCATCCTGGTGCATCTCCACCTGGGGTAAATGTTCCACAGGTACCGTCCACATACTCCTGGAGAAAAAGGGATTCGTCCCACTTCAACGTGCCCAATGTAGGCGCCTTCAGCATGATGAGCCTCGTGATCTTCTGTCGGTCTCTACCAAGCTCCAAAGACTTCATATCTTCTCACACGGACACCCAACCATCCATCTAAGGTTTGAGGTTGTCCCTACTTGGAGCACCATCAGTGGGTACTGACCACTGCTGCCTGTTTGGGGATTCAACCCATAACCATTCGTCTTATTGCTGATCAGATCTGCTGCATTCAACACGGGTACTGTGAGGAACCTCCATCACTCTAAAGGGTTGTCCAAACTTCATTTAAGATTTGTTTTATGTAAGAGCGCCACCTAGAGCTCAATCAGATGAAGCGGTATTTTTTTAAACCTGATTAATACCTCGCTCGACACCGTGCTCACTATTTGGAGCCGATCCTAATGTTTGGGTGCACGTCCTTCAGCACGTGGCTTCATTCGAGCTGGAAGCTTCTCTGTGTTTTAGATGTTTGTCCTCCACCCTCATCCGTCTTAATCGCGTTTGCCACGTAAACTCGGTGTACAGACTCGGGTTCGAGTTCCTAATGCAATAACCGATCTCTCGATTCCACTCGGCTCCTTCGCTAGCATGAAATAAAATCAGAGCGAGGATCCCTGCGTATTAGAGACGCGCCCCAGGCCGTCACGGACGCGGATACTCGGAGAAAACAAGCGCAGGAATGGAATATCAGGGGTCGTTTTTGTGCCACGATGCTCTGCTCTGGTTATCCGTGAAACCGCGAGGCTGCGTCGTATCCTCTTCAGATATAAAAGGTTCTACAGAAATTAGGCACGACTGTTAGCTCTGAAAGAGGCTTTAAATTCACAAATGAGAACCAGCAGTTACCATCACGTAAGCTTTCAGGGTCACGAAAGGTCAAAAATTCAAGGTTGAGCTATCGACCAGCCAGGTGCCCACACAGACACAACAAGGCCAGGAAACTAAGAAAACAGCTATTTCTCTAGGGCTCCCAACACCACTGAGATGTCCAGTTCTAAGTTCCAATCTCAGCTGTGCTATTGACCAGCCAGGCGCCCATACAGTATCTTGGAAAATCTTGGAAAGCGCTATTAAAATAAAATGTATAATTATTATTATTATACAGACACGACAAGGCCAGAAAACAGTAAAAATAGCTCTTTCTCTCTCTAGGGCTCCCAAAACCTTTGAATCTCAGCTGAGCTATCGACCAGCCAGGTGTCAAACAGACACAACAAAGCCAGGAAAAAATATCTCTCTCTGGGGCTCCCAAAATCACAGAAACTGGGAAATAGCAAGCAAGGTTAGGGCTCTTGCTCCAGGGCTTCAATCATCACTAAGATCTCCAGCTCTGAGTTTGAATGTCAACCAGGTGCCCACACAGACACAACAAGGCCAGGAAACCAAGAAAACAGCTATTTCTCTAGGGCTCCCAACACCACTGAGATCTCCAGTTCTGAGTTCCAATCTCAGCTGTGCTATTGACCAGCCAGGCGCCCATACAGTATCTTGGAAAATCTTGGAAAGCGCTATTAAAATAAAATGTATAATTATTATTATTATACAGACACGACAAGGCCAGAAAACAGTAAAAAATAGCTCTTTCTCTCTCTAGGGCTCCCAAAACCTTTGAATCTCAGATGTGCTATTGACCAGCCAGGCGACAAGGCCAGGAAATTGGGAAAACAGCAAGCTGGCTGAGATCTCCAGCTCTGAGTTCAAATCTCAGCTGTGCTATGGACCAGCCAAGCGCCCACACAGACACAACAAGGCCAGGAAACTGAGAAAACAGCTCTTTCTCTTCAGGGCTTCCAAAACCACTAAGATCTCTAGCTCTTAGCTCAGGGCTTCAACCACCACTGAGATCTCCAGCTCTGAGTTTGAATCTCAGCTGTGCTATTGACCAGCCAGGCACCCACACAGACACAACCAGGCCAAGAAACTAGAAAAATAGCAAGCAAGGTTAGTGCTGCTGCTCCAGAGCTCCCACCACTCCACAGAGCTCTCCAGCTCTGAATTATAATCTCAGATGTACTATCAACCGGCCAGCCACTGTCATGTCATGACATGAATGGAATGGTCAGTTATCCAAACATCACCTGGTCAGTGGGGGTTTGGATGATTGGGTCTGTGCAATACAACACAAGTACCAGACAGTTGTACCTAATAAAGTGCTCAGTGAGTACAGAGGCGAGGTTAAAAGTTCACTTGGAACAGATTTGAACATCGTGGCATCTTCAGAATTTAATTATTTATTCAAACTGAACCACAAACAATATATCGACGTTTTGATACTGATCTTAATAAACGGATCATCGAGTTTCAGTCAGAAATGTCACTTGGCTCGATTCCTAAAAAACTTCAGGTCGCAAGAAAAATCGTACGAACGATCGTTTCTCTTCCAAGTTCAGAAAAAACCCCGAACTGTCACGTTATTGCTGAAAGGAAATTTGTCTGAAATGTCAGATGTAATCTTAGAAAAAGCAAAGAAATCAGTCAGCCGTGAATTATCGAGAGCTGAAGGTGTCACAGTCGAGCGATCTGTACGCCGCCGCCGGCGAAAAGAAAACGCCCCCTGCTCCAAAATCAGCACCTTAAAGCTGAAGTGAAGTGTGTTACTAATCTCCAGGAGGAATAAAAATATGAAATAAAGACTGATGGTTTTATCCTGTGGCCTCAATAACCAGCTAGCAGAGTTTAAACGGGAAGAGGTGAGCCAATCAAACCCCAACTACACTGAACCTACTGTGCTCTGGAGTGTTTTGAACCAATGCTCTGGAGTGTGTGAGGCTAAAATAAAGCTTTTAAAGGTCCTGAACTCAACCCTTTCATGACTATACTGAGAAGGAGGGTTTGTTTTGGACACAGGATGCCATTGCTCGGAGGTAAGTTGGGGTCAGAGCAGCAGGTCAGCCATCTGGAGAGGTTAATGGACCTACTTAATGACCAAAGCCTGCAAACCACCACTGACGGTCCCTTACCAAGCCCGGTCAGCTAAGATTCCAGCAGCCGAGATATCAGATAACACCGGGTTCATCTAAAACTCAAATTATGTGAACTATTTACTCACATTAACAAGGTAACAGCAATATTCTTGAACGTTTCTGACCAGTGGTCACTGTTGAATGCATATTGCTCACTGGTAGACTATTCCCACCATGTTGGCAAGTGTGGGAACTGGTGAAATCAAATCCTGTTTGGACGCCAACGTGCCACCCTGAACATTGTGTACTAGATATACAATGATGAGCCAAAACATTAGGACCATCTTTAAAGGAATGTGCATATGAGGGTCAGGATGAGAGTCTTGAGGGTTGCTCAAAGGTCAATCAGTGGCAACCTGGTAGTAGTGGGGCTCGAACCAGTGACCTTTCAATTACTAGTCCAGTACCAACTGCCTACATAATGGTCAAACCTTTATGGTCAGATGATTGGGTTGCTCACAGGAAGCCATGGTGCGCACCCACCAACAGTGGTCAGAAAAGGGACAAGCCAGGAACTGCTGACTGGTGGTTGGGTGGCCAAGACTCGCTGATGCCATTCAGGTAGTGAGATAAACATGTCACAATACAGTGAATCAAACCCGTCTGTGTGAGGCTGCTTTCATTTAGGCAACGTGAGCAAGAGCAGCGATAAATCAGAGGCGTATTTTCCACACGTGGTCGAATATCAGGAGATTCCAAGCCACCTGGTCTGCTTTTCGTTCTCTGAGTAGCTTGTTGATGGAAAGAATGGAAACTGTTGCTGGTTTCCCAGAGTTTCTGATGGTTTTAATGGTTTGTTATGGGATCAGGTGATGTGACTGATCCAAGACGCGTTTGACAATTTATTTAAAGGTCTTTTAAAACATTTAAAAGGAGTCTGGAGATCTTTGATGGCGGGCGTGTAAAAACAGGCTGTGGTTTAATGGAAAGACAAAAGGATTGAACGGAGCTCCTTGAACGGGTTGCCAGATGCAGTGTTTTTCTGCATTGCAGGCTTCAGAACTGGACATGGGAGCAATGCTCCAAGATGGTGTTGATCCAGAAGTTTGGTACTGTTTTGGTACCAGATACCACAAGACTCCTTCAGACGTTCTGTGGAGGCAACAGTGGTGGTGCTAATGTTTTGACTAATCTGCGCACCTTAAAGAGCTCCTATACGGTCTGTGTACCTTATTAATTCATTAATAATGACAGCTAGAATGAAGGTGCGGCGTCAACCCGAGACGTTTTCCAGGCCTGAGGACTGGGAGTATCACAAACCACTACACGGAACATTCTGCAGTTCTTCTCAACCCCAAGCAATTTGGCTTTGATCCCTTTAATTCCTGACAGAGTAATTAGATCAGTTTTTGCCCACCGCAGGGCGGCGACGTTAAGAAAGACGTCACCAATTAATCCTGACAGTGATGGCCTCTCGGCGGACCCTTTGTAGCCTGCAGATACGTATTTTAGGAGGCCTCTCGCGGTCGACAAGCCCGTGCACGCCCCGGCAGCGTGCTCCAGACGCACCGACGGGGGTCAGACTCTCCCTGAACACCTATTATTATCCCAAACTCCCAGGGGTTCTGGAGAATCTCAGGAGAATGTGTGTATCGCTTTACTTGACGAGGTCGGGTGAGGAAACGTCTCTGCATCACTGAGATTAAATCTCCTGGATGGACGAAGGTACAAAAGGTCAAAGCACTCCTAAACATCTTTTGTTCTCTGAGCAGTGAGGGAGGCCTGGGATACGTCAAAGCCTACGGTTCATTTTACCCTTCTGGAAATCTGACCCGAGGCGTCTTCTATACAAAAGTCAGTTTCAGTAGCTTCATCACAGCTCTCGTAATGACCTGATATTTTCAGGCAGCTTTCTCTCTACACAGACGCATTTTACATCATCCTATACTCCCGAGAAGAGGGCATGTCTAAATTCTTAGATTCCTTAAAATGCTCCTACTGAGGCGCCTTATAATTCTGAGTGATAATCCCACTGAATAACGAGTCTAAGTCTAATTAGTGCTTCTAAATAATCTGCCTATGAGTTTGATGTCTTATTAGAATCCTCTCTACTGAGGCAGCTGATCAGGTAGGCAGCAAGGCAGCTCGCTAGGTTTTCAGACAGACCCCACAGTTTCTCTGGGTTTGAGCTGGTTTGACCTCATATTAGCCAGGTGGTCCTAATGTTTTGGCTCATCGGTTCAAAGCTTCCAAAATATCTTTGCACTTCTCAGATACTTAAACTGACGGATGGCGTGCGATTGGTGTTTACTTCTTCATAAAAGTGAAGGAAGACACAGACGTTCCAGCAAACTCCTGAACTCCCTGTAATTGAAGTGGATGTTTAAGAACCCCTTTGCCATTTTTCACCCGTGATCTGCGATCGTGTGGAGATCTCGCACGATTCAGGAAACCATAAATCCTCTGGAACTAAGTGGAGGTGCGATGGGAGCAGACGCTTCCCGGCCTGGCGTTCAAGAGTGAAGAAAAACAGAAACTAAAAGGTATTTAGCAGAGAGGGAAAAGCAGCAGATACACCAAAGTGTTCTGGAAATTATGGCCTGGCTAACAGTGAGTATCTAATACTAAAGATCTAAAAGTGTGAAAAAATGACCGACCATTCTTAGATACACTATATGGCCAAAAGTATTCGGACACCCGACCATCAGCTTGTTGGACGTCCCGTTTTAAAAACAAATGCTAATAAAATAGAGCTAGAACCAGCCACTCTTCTGAGGAGGTTTCTTTAACAGGCCTTAATAGACTTTAACAGACCTTAACAGAACTTAATAGACTTTAATACACATTAACAGACCTTAACAGACCTTAACAGACCTTAACAGACCTTAATAGACTTTAACAGACCTTAACAGACCTTAATAGACTTTAAAACACCTTAACAGAACTTAATAGACTTTAACAGACCTTAACAGAACTTAATAGACTTTAATACACATTAACAGACCTTAACAGACCTTAACAGACCTTAATAGACTTTAACAGACCTTAACAGACCTTAATAGACTTTAAAACACCTTAACAGACCTTAACAGAACTTAATAGACTTTAACAGACCTTAACAGAACTTAATAGACTTTAATACACATTAACAGACCTTAACAGACCTTAACAGACCTTAATAGACTTTAACAGACCTTAACAGACTTTAAAACACCTTAACAGACCTTAACAGAACTTAATAGACTTTAACAGACCTTAACAGACCTTAATAGACTTTAATACACCTTAACAGACCTTAACAGAACTTAATAGACTTTAAAAGACCTTAACAGACCTTAATAGACCTTAACAGACCTCAATAGACTTTAACAGACATTCATAGACCTTAACAGCCATTACTAGACCTTAATAGATCTTAACAGACCTTTGAATGGTGTACATCAAAAATGGTGTACATCTGTGGGAATTTGTGCCCATTCAGTCAAAAGAGTCATTCGAATGGCTGGGCACTGATACCAAAGCTGTTCTGTAGGGCTGAGGTCAGGGTTTTGTGAAGGGCAATAGGGTTTGGGGTACTGGATTAGTGACGCCACCACCACCAAGTTGCCACTGTCGGGTCAGCAAGGCCCTTAACCCTCGCGTGCTCAGACTGGCTTTAAATAAAAGCGTCTGCTAAATGGCGTAAATGTTAAATAGAGAAAGAAACAGAAGCCTCGGTGCGTTCCAGAACTTTCCCATCTTCTTCCAAAACACTTGGTTCTTTTATTAGTTTTGATCTTCGTACCTCGCAGCACTTAAGATGTACCAGAAATGACATGGAGCAGGAGTCAGCAGCTTTGATCTATTCGAGTGTCGGGGAAATGTTCACCTCTCGCTTCCAGACATTAAAAAGAAACCGGAGCGCTGAGGTATTCCAACATATTTCAAGGTTGTTTTTTAGTTGTTTTGGATCCTCGGCAGGATCCTCCAGCCAAGAGATGCTATCAGACCAGATTAGAGACACTCTCATGTCTAAATTCCACATGTAGGAATGAAACCGGGGATCTAACGTACTCCAGAAGCTTCTACGTGTTTGGATAACAGAGGATGTCACAGAGGATGAAAATACGCTATACGGGAGGAATGTTTTCGACTGGCAGGATCTTTTTCCCCTTTCTAATAGATTTGGTCTCACCAATGTTCAATTTATGCCAAATTATGACCTTAAACTGAATAGTCACAAGCTAAGTAATGTAATGGAGGCTTTTTGTATCTTACATCTCACAGTAAAGACGCTAAATAGAGGCTGTGAGTTTATCCAGCGCTGCCTCGTTACTTAGAAATGATTGAGTGATAAGAAGGCCTTTGACCTCAGGAGCCTTTATCTACGATACAATCTGAGGGGTAGTCGAAAAGCTTTAGGCAACTAAATGTAGGTGTTGCCCATCTTTAAGGAGGCTCTGATGGATTCCAGCAACCCCATGTACTAAAAAATAAAGGCTATTGGGTCTGTTCAAAAACCTATTGACCCGCCCTGCTCCCTACTACCTACCTGATCAGCTGCCTCAGTAGAGAGGATTCTAATAAGACACGGAACTCATAATTCAGATTATTCAGACAGCGATTCCACCGCAGTTTTAGCTTACTAAACTAACACAGTTAGCCTCATGCCGTTCAAACCAATGGGTTGAGGCGGCACAACCTGCTAGCACGCCAGCAAACGTCTCCCTCCGTGTACCGAAAACGCTTAAACTGTCCCTGACGAGCCCGAATTTACAAATAAACGACACTCCTGCACCATAATACAGATTAAACATCAATCAGAATTTATTTACATTTGAAAAGAACTCCGTTGGTTGAGGAATCTAAGAATTTAGACATGCCGCCTTCTAATTTTACACTTACATTTTCGGCATTTAGCAGACGCCCTTATCCAAGGCGGCTTAAAGTACTGGGACAGTATACAGTGTAAGCAATGGAGGGTTAAGGGTTGATTACTAGTCCAGTACCTTAACCACTAGGCTACAATGTTCCTTCTTCTCGGGAGTGTAGGATGATGGGAAAGGTGTATGTATAGAGAGAGAGCGAGGTTTTCAGGCAGACCCCTGGACTCCACAGGACATTATCAGCAGCTCATTCCTTTCAAAGTAAGTCAGTGGAAGCTAAGGGGTTAAGGTACTGGACTAGTAACTGGTTGCTTGTTCAAGCCCCACCCTTGCCAAGTTACCACTATTGGGCCCTTAAATGCTTGAACCGAACTGTATTTAGTCCCAATTATAAGTTGCTTGGAATAAAAGCGTTTGCTGAATGCCACTTCTTGTTTAAGGTACCAATTTTAAGTTAATGTTAAATATTAAATGTTTTAAGAAGTTTAAAGAAAAAGAAGAGCCTGGTACTAGGTTGCTGGTTCAAGGCAAACCACTGCCAAGTTGCCACTGTTGGGCCATTAATTGCTGGTTTTTAACCAACCTAAACACTGCCACATCACCCCACTGCTGCGTTCTCTTCACTGGCTTCCTGTAGCTGCACGCATTCAATTTAAAAAACACTGATGTTTGTCTACAAAGCCAAAAATGGAGCAGCCTCAAGCTACCTTCGTGGTCTAATCAAACCCCGCTCAGTACCACGCAACCTCCGAGCCACTAGTCTCGCTCGACTTGATCTTCCACCCAGGACTAGAGGAAGACGAGCATCAGCATCACGGCTATACTGGTACCCAAGTAGTGGAACGAACTTCCTCTGTCTGTCCGAACATCTGAGTCTCTCGCTGTCTTTAAAAAACGATTAAAAACCTTCATCACCTCTTTACTAAACACTTAAGCTGACTTGTACTTACTTACTAACCCCTAACCCTAACTAACGCTCTTTCATTTCTTTAAAAAAAACACTTTGGTTCTAACAGGGTTTCAGCAGATTTGTGTTCTTGGACTGTTGTTTACTTAAACTAGAGTTATTAAATGTTTACTATGGAAGCTCTTCTGTAAGTCACTCTGGATAAGAGCGTCTGCTAAATGCCGAAAAACGTAAATGTAAATGTAATGCTCAAATTGTATTTAGTCAGAATTGTAGGTTGCTTTGGATAAAAGGTCAAATGCTAAATATTCAATGTATTAAGAAGCTAAAAGAATAAGAAGAGCCGTGAATAAGAAGCTGATATAACAGAGGTGTCACTGTCCACAGTCAATCAAGCTTCACACCATCATGAACGTAGAGGCTGCCGTGCAGGGCCAAGAGAAAGGAACCAAAATCCGACTCCTCACTTTTGCACAAGCCTTCATTTCTTCTGGAAGCCACGCAGCAGGGACTCGATTTCTATTCCAACAGAATCTGCTTTACTGGATTGTGCAAGTTTTCTATGAGATCACAGATCTTGGATGGACGGAGGCACCGCGGGTCGCTCTGTAACAGCCACTGCAACCCAAATGACGGGAAAGCGCTGGGATACGCTCATTCTATTTAATGAAAAAGCTCAGAACTGACAGAGGAAGATTATTTTCACTAGCAGTAACTGGACTAATCCAGAGAATTTATTTCTTTTTTCACTTCTGGAAAAAAAACAGTCCGAAACGGCCAAATCTGTTCTCACTGAACCTCTGCTTAATTTCTTTTCCAGCAAATTTATGTTTACTGGATTGTGTAAACTATCCATGATATCACCGCTTTTGGATGGGGGACGGCTCATGAGGTCAAAGTCCATTTAAACATCCAGCGCAATCCAAGAAGCGAGGACGTGCCGGAGTGCGCTCGCTGGAGAGTCTGGTTCGTCTTGCTGGAAGTTAGACGTCAAAGCATCTCTGAACTGAACCGATTTTTTTTCCGTATTTACTTGATCTCAGATCCAGCAGCTGTGTGGTTAGCCGATTATGTAAGCATCCCGTCCGGTCCAACACTTTCCCCAGATTTTCTTCATTTGCAGAAAGAAACTCTGCGTTTGTTTTATTTATTAATAAAAACGCTTCGTCTGCTGATTCAGTCGGATCTGATCCATCCGGATGAACAAACCGACGGAAGGTAGAAGCTCAGACTCTTCATCGTCAGGCCGAGCTCGAGGACAGATTCGCCGAATTCCGGGCAAGTCCTCACAAGGTCCGCCACACCGCGGAAAGCGAGGAAAGTGAATCATAGCCGTGGCCCACCCCCTCCGCTAGCACTACTATCACCGCGCTAATGCAGACTTCATGCCTGGCCAGGCCAAATTCCAGCTCCACCCGAACTAGAGTACAGCCATGGGTGCAGCACCGGTAAAAACAACGAGTGAAGGACTTCACGTTACATTTCACGCTACTCTCATCGATCCGACACCCAGACCGACCCCGGATTCACTTCACGAACATAACAAAAAAAGAAATAACAGGTCACGAGGCGTATCGAGCATTTAATAGGAGTGGAAATGACGTCTAGACCCTTTTGTAGCTCTGAGTTTATTCTCAGAATGCCCGTTAGCCAATAATATTCACATACGCAAACCCTTTATTAATATTTAGTAGCTAGCTTCTTCAACCAGCCTAACAAATGTAGTTAAATAATACTTCATTTACTTAAACAAATGAAGGAATCATTTACTGCTCTTTACAACATTTCCAACTTTTGTACTGATTGTGGTGTTGAGACCCAGCGCCAAGCTGTTTGTGGTGGTATGTCTTCTTTCTGCTGCCCCAGACAGGATTCTACATGAGGTGCACTAATCAACACCTCAAAAAACCTGGATTGGACTGTAAGTTGGACTGTTGGACCTAAGTTGGACTGTAACCAAACCTGACAAACCAGCTACTCCATCCACCAGAGTGCTGAGAACGATTGCAGACCGAAGCTTCTCTCTTGTGTAATGTTCTTACTTACACGATTCAGCAAAAATGAATCGCAGAATCATTTAACGTGACTCACTGGAATGATAAGGAGTCGAATGATTCGAATCACAGTTCCGAACGCTCACGTGTACGACAGGTGGAAGGGACCGTCAGCCTTCGACTCTTTTGGGAAATGCTAGACGTACAGCAATAATACATCCTGGACAGAACCCTGGTCCATCACAGGGACTGGATCACAGCTATGGGCAATTCAGAGTGGGCAAATACCATACTGGTATGTTTTGTGAAACCAGAGGACAGAGACTGAAGTGAGAATGGAAGCAGGACCCTGAGAATCAGAACGGTTTGAAAATAATATGCGTCTGTTGAAAAGTTTGGTTACCGCTGAAGCGAAGAAGCCATAAAAACCAGACTGCACATTTTCTCAGCGTTGGCGCGACTCCCCATAGTCTAACCGCCAAAATACACAATGTAGCCCACCGTAGCAACTACTGCTATCCAGACAGGAGCACCAGAGGAGCACTCGGAGAAACCACACGTACGTCCACGTCCATACATCCAAGTGAATGCTGAATCACTTAAGCTCAGAGAAAGCCAACTCTGAGACTGAACCCGACGCCCTCAGACACTAACAGCGATGGTTCAGCACAATTCGTGTCCTGGTTATTTCATTTGGACCGTCAGGAAGCTGTGTTTTTGTCATCCGGGAGCTGCGGGTCTGTGGGCGACCCTCCCCGGGGTCAACGATCCGACCTGTACCTTCATGAAAGCTCCAGATGTCTGAGCTCAGACTCTTCTCATCTTACGCGAGGTCAGCGCTTTAAAACAGACCCTCGGCGTCCGACACACGAGCAGCACTTTATCATCCTGAAGGAAAATCTGGACTGGAATCTGAACACGCCATTTGGAAACGGCTAACGAGCTCAACTGAGGACAGAGTGAACCCGTCTAATTTATTAGAAGCAAAGGTTTTGTACTCCATTAATGTTCTGGATTATAAAAACACGATGTTTGGTAGCAGCTCATTTAATCATCTCCTGATGCTTCATACCAAATAAGGGATGTTTTGAAGACTTTGGTCAGGACCCTACTTTGGGTGGACAGTTGGTAGTTTACTGCTGGAGACCCAACCTTCTTGGATACTTCGATTAAAGGTTTTGACGTCTTTAGACCACACATGGACTTTGGTGGACCCTTCATTGATGTTGCTCTTTGTAGTAGACCCTCACTCATCAAACACAACAAACCTTTTGGGACAATTTGGTAGTGGACGCTACCTTTGATAATGTATTTAACATCTTTAGACCTGATCTGGACCCTATTTTTGCCCATGGACACTATTAGGAACCTATTTTTGTAAGACCTTTAGTAATGACCTCTACTTGGACCTAAACTTTGGTTGTGGAACCTTTTCAGACAGATTTGTACCTTATTTATGTCAGAGTTAAGTTGTGGATCCTAATCAGACCCTGTTATTGGATCAAATAACCTAATTAGACCCTGTTATTGGATTAAAGAACCTAATTAGACCCTGTTATTGGATTAAAGAACCTAATTAGACCCTGTTATTGGATCAAAGAACCTAATTAGAACCTGTTATTGGATCAAATAACCTAATTAGACCCTGTTATTGGATTAAAGAACCTAATTAGACCCTGTTATTGGATTAAAGAACCTAATTAGACCCTGTTATTGGATCAAAGAACCTAATTAGACCCTGTTATTGGATCAAATAACCTAATTAGACCCTGTTATTGGATTAAAGAACCTAATTAGACCCTGTTATTGGATTAAAGAACCTAATTAGACCCTGTTATTGGATCAAAAAACCTAATTAGACCCTGTTATTGGATCAAATAACCTAATTAGACCCTGTTATTGGATCAAATAACCTAATTAGACCCTGTTATTGGATTAAAGAACCTAATTAGACCCTGTTATTGGATCAAAGAACCTAATTAGACCCTGTTATTGGATCAAATAACCTAATTAGACCCTGTTATTGGATTAAAGAACCTAATTAGACCCTGTTATTGGATTAAAGAACCTAATTAGACCCTGTTATTGGATCAAAAAACCTAATTAAACTCTTTAATCGGAACAGATAACCTGATTAGACCCTGTTATTGACACAAATAACCTAATTAGACTCTTTAATCGAAACAAATAACCTAATTAGACCCTGTTATTGGACCAAATAACCTAATTGAACCCTGTTATTGGATTAAATAATCTAATTAACCCCGTTATTGGACCAGATAACCTAATTGAACCCTGTTATTGGATTAAAGAACCTAATTAGACCCTGTTATTGGATCAAATAACCTAATTAGACCCTGTTATTGGATAAAATAACCTAATTAGACCCTGTTATTGGATCAAATAACCTAATTAGACCCTGTTATTGGATTAAAGAACCTAATTAGACCCTGTTATTGGATCAAATAACCTAATTAGACCCTGTTATTGGATCAAATAACCTAATTAGACCCTGTTATTGGATTAAAGAACCTAATTAGACCCTGTTATTGGATCAAATAACCTAATTAGACCCTGTTATTGGATCAAATAACCTAATTAGACCCTGTTATTGGATCAAATAACCTAATTAGACCCTGTTATTGGATCAAATAACCTAATTAGACCCTGTTATTGGATCAAATAACCTAATTAGACCCTGTTATTGGATCAAATAACCTAATTAGACCCTGTTATTGGAACAAATAACCTTATTAGACCTTGTTATTAGAACAAAACCTAATTAGACCCTGTTATTGGATCAAAAAACCTTATTAGTACATGTTATTAGAACAAAACCTAATTAGACCCTTTTACTGGAACTACTAACAGTAGAATTTTGATATTTGACCACACTCAGACCTTATATTTGTAAAATATATGTAATCTTCCTTTCTTGGACCTTGTTTTGGGGGACTTTTGTATTGGGCCCGAGCTGGACCCTGTTCTTTACTCCCGTCAACACACCAAACAAAACTATACACACTTAGACCCAATAACCTTCTCCACTCACCATCGAGCGTGGTGCCAGTGCCCTCCAGCGGATGACCCAGGCCGGAGGAGTACTGAGCTCGGACAGCGATCTGGTATTCGGTGCCGGGCTGCAGGTCGGTGAGGGGAGTGGCCGTGTTCTCTCTCCTCACCGCCACCTCCTTCAGTTCTCCGCCCTCGGTCGGCTGATAGGAAACCACGTACTGCTGGACCCCGCCCGGCGCCGCGTCCCACGCCACCTGCATGGAGTTCATCCCCTCGTCGAAAACTCGCAGGTTCTGTGGGGAGCCTCGTTCTGCAGAAACAAAGACGGGCGGTTAGTGTGACATAGACCCATGACTCTGGGTAACAATAACTGATAAGTACTGCGTGTATTGAGGCGCTACCCCACTACTGTCGAGATCAAGGGTTCGAATCCCCAGCAATGTTATCAACCAGTCAGGCTTCAACAGACCCACCGCTACCCTGACCAGGGCGGTAAACCATTAAAATGAAGTAAAAATTTAAGTAAAAAATATACAGACGACAATTCGTATCATTCATTCATCAGGATGGAAAGTTCTACAATGTCATGGTCTCCTAATCTCCTTGTCTCTAAGGCACAGGATAAACAGTACATGGAACAGTGGTCTCTATGCCAAGGTCAGGAAATGACAAAAAAACAAACAAACTGTAACCTCATACTGAGATAAGCAGATGTAGTTCCTAAACCACCTAAAAAACAGCTCTGCTATGAATTAGAAGCCTCTGAAAGAGAGCTTTTAGTGTCCACAGTCAAGCAAGCTTTATATTACCATGGGCTGAGGAGCTTCTTGCTCATGTTTTCTATCTTGAAACCCAAGCAGAGACACAAAGATGGGTAAGATGTAGCCTAGTGGTTAAGGTACTGGACTAGGTTCAAGCCCCACCAGTGCCAGGTTGCTGCTGTTGGGCCCTTGAGCAAGGCCCTTAACCCTCAGACTGTATACTGTAACTGTAATATAAGTCGCTTTGGATACAGGCGTCTGCTAAATGCCTACAATGTAAATGTTCAGCAACAACGTCTGGCTTTAGGGAGATGCTTGGACTTCATCTCCTCCTTACGACGGTCCATGAAGGATCCAAAGACCAATCAGGGCGTCTTTTACAGGGCAGAATTAAAATAGTAAAACTCATTTTGTTTGTTCTCATCATCTATGATTAGATAAAACGCATTCCTAAGATTTGTGGCTCTCCGAAACCATAACACGATGAAATATTACACATTTATTATCAGTTTATTCACGTCCGAACGCGGCATCAGGAAAGACGTGTTTTTTCCGTCCGCATCACAAAAAACTCATAAAGAAATATTTTTGCCATAACAGAAGTTAAACATCACAGCTGGAAGTTCGGAACAGCTGGAATACACCCTGAGCGCGCTGAGTAATGCTAACAACCGCCCGGAATTCCATCGCTCAGGCGAATGGAAATATTTTTTCTTTGTTTGTTTATTTCCATAAATCCTCCCTGATATTTGTCAGCGGGCGTCACTTCCTCGGTTTCGGCATCTTTAACCCCGGGCAGAGTGAAATCTAAACACTGCGGCTGCTGCGAGGACGTGTTCCGCTCGTCCCTAAGTCCTTCACGCCACATCTGGAGCATCAAACAGACGAGATACGGTCACCCAAAAAAACATGAAAGGAAAGATAAATAAATAAATAAAATTCCTCTGTATTACCACCCTAGGTGGGTAGCACTGTCGCCTCACAGCAAAAAGGTCAGCCTGTATCTCACCACGTCTCCGGGGGCCGCCTTCCAGGACACGCGGAAACTGGTGGTGGTCTCTTCGGAAACGCGGAGGTTCTGGACGGGTCCTCTCTCTGCAACGACAGAGGGGCGTGGCGTGGATGGGGGGGGGCAGGGGGTTAACTAAAAAACTAATTGGATATGCAGATTTTGGGGTCAAATCCAAGTTTATCCAATATCCATCCCTAATGTGAAGTGTTACTGGTGTGACTGGTGGCTGACAGCTGTTAGAGTGAGTGAGTGTTACACACCAACATGGAACCTGCAGACTTCGATCCTTTTTTACCTCACCTCAATGGTGTGGATCCGGTTCCACAAACCTTCGGGTACAGCCATTCGTGCCTGTGTGGACCTGTAGATGCCCGACTGGCCGATAGCTCATTTAATACACCGATCAGCCATAACATTAAAACCACCTCCTTGTTTCTACACTCACTGTCCATTTCATCAGCTCCACTTACCATATAGAAGCACTTTGTAGTTCTACAATTACTGACTGTAGTCCATCTGTTTCTCTACATGCTTTGTTGGCCCTTTTTCACCCTGTTCTTCAATGGTCAAGACCTCCACAGGACCACCACAGAGCAGGTATTATTTAGGTGGTGGATGATTCTCAGCACTGCAGTGACACTGACATGGTGCTGGTGTGTTAGTGTGTGTTGTGCTGGTATGAGTGAATCAGACACAGCAGCACTGCTGGAGTTTTTAAACACAGTGTCCACTCACTGTCCACTCTATTAGACACGCCTACCTAGTTGGTCCACCTTGTAGATGTAAAGTCAGAGACGATCGCTCATCTATTGCTGCTGTTTGAGTCGGTCATCTTCTAGACCTTCATCAGTGGTCACAGGACGCTGCCCACGGGGCGCTTTTGGCTGGATATTTTTGGTTGGTGGACTATTCTCAGTCCAGCAGTGACAGTGAGGTGTTTAAAAACTCCAGCAGTGCTGCTGTGTCTGATCCACTCATACCAGCACAACACACACTAACACACCACCACCATGTCAGTGTCACTGCAGTGCTGAGGATGATCCACCACCTAAATAATACCTGCTCTGCAGTAGGGTAGAGAAACAGAATCAGAATCAGAATCAGATGGACTACAGTCAGTAATTGTAGAACTACAAAGTGCTTCTATATGGTAAGTGGAGCTGATAAAATGGACAGTGAGTGTAGAAACAAGGAGGTGGTCACCTGGAGCTGCAGGTCTGTGATTTACACTGAGAGATTAAACTGACCTTCCAGAGTGGTCTCGAAGCCAGTGAGAGGGAAACTGTCTCCTTTATCGTACTGGGCGTAGACGTTGACCTCATACTTGGTGAGGGGAGTGAGGTGGACCAGCTTGGTCGTGGTGGTGTCTCCTGGTACCGAGATGGAGACGTAGCCGGCGCTGGGATCGTCGGCGGGCCTGAACTGCACCAGGTACGCCTCCACGTCAGCCGCGTCCGTGTCCCACGTGGCCCTGAAGCTTCGGGAGCTGATCTCGGAGAAGCTGAGAGACGTAGGCGGGAGCAGACCTGCAAACGTGATTCATAGAGTCAGGGTTCTGATTCAGTGATTCAATGAGCTTTAAATTGCACCATTTGACCAAAAGTATTTGGACGCCTGACCATGAGCTTGCTGGACGTTCCATTTAAACTGTATTGTGACCTATATGTGATCTTCTTAACTAGAAGCTTTTTTCATACAAGACTCATACAAGACTTTATAGTATGTCTGTGGGAATTTGTGCCTGTTCAGTTAAAAGAACATCTGCATGGCTGGATGTTAGTCACGAAAGGCTCAGCTGATGTTCCGGTTCATTCTTTAAACCGAGCCTTCCCTAAACTGCTGCTGCAAAGTTGCACCTATATAATTTCTTAATTTAAAAATAATAAGGAGTGTCCCAATACTTTTAGTGCTGGCTGTACATGGAACAGTTGTCTTTTGCCAAGTTCTGGAGGAAACCCTAGACCGAACGATTGAGACTGAAAGTCCTGGAACACAAATGACACTGTTTACGTTCGATCAGGCTTTATATTTTCATGGGCTCAGTCATGCTGAAACAGGTAGGGACCTTCCCTAAACTGTTGACACAGTGTTAGAGGATTATAATTTACTTCATACTATAGATTTCATATTAGGGTATTAAGGGTGTCCAAAAACTTTTGGACGACTGAGTATATTTCCAGGAGGTCTACCAAACAAAACATACACTATATGGACAAAAGTGTTGGGACACCACTTCTAGGTAAAATGATGCTTCCAACCTTGCAGCAACAGTTTAGGGAAGGTCCTTTCCAGTTCCAGCATGACATGAAGAAAAGTCCTGACCTCAGCTCTACTGAACAGCTTTGGAATGAACTGGAACATCAACGGGGGCTTTCTTGACCAGCCATACAAATGTTTTGGATTTTTTTTGTTAACTGAATGGGCGTCCGAATACTTTTGGAAGCTTTAAAAAGAAGATCTACTCACTCCTCTTCTTGATGTTCTGGAGCTCCTGCTCGATGCGCAGACAGATGGCCTGCGTCAGCTCCTTGGAGATCCTCTGGAAGGCGTCGAAATCCTCCACGGTGAAGACGTGGGTGTCGGCCGGAGGGTTGGCGATGGCCTCCAGCTCGGACCTCACGGCGTCCTTCACGCCCACGGCGAAGATCTCCACGTCGGCGTTCCTCAGCCTGGTGGCGGGATCTTTGAAGGCGTCCGAGGACTTGCCGTCGGTGATGAGGATGGTCAGGCGAGGCACGTTGTCGCGGGCGCCGCGGCCCGAGACGAAGATCTTCTCCCGGACGTAGGTCATGGCCTTGCCGGTGTTGGTGGAGCCCCCTCTGTAGGGGAAGGTCCTGACGGCCCTGATGGCGGCGTCCAGGTTGTGGTGGGTGTTCAGGTAGAACTCGGTGTGCGTGTCCCGGCTGTACTGCACCAGGCTGATCTGGACCTTGTTCGGCCCGATGTCGAACGAGTTCACCAGGTACTCCAGGAAAGATCGGACTTTGGCGAAGTTGGCCAGTCCGATACTGTACGATCCGTCGACCAGGAGGACGACGTCGGCCTGGACGTCCACGCCAAGAGAACATTCTGGAAAACAAGAGGGTCAGAGGTCAGTTACTTCAAGGCTCACTGACCAGTTAGTCATTATAAACTACAGACGTCTTTATCCAAAGTGACTTACAGTACTGTGACTGTCTACAGTCTGAGCTATTGAGGTTTAAGGGCCTTGCTCAGGGGCCCAACAGCAGCAACCTGGCCGTAATAGGGCTTGAACCAGCAACTTTCTGATTACTAGTCCAGTATCTTAACTACTAGGCTACAATGTCCCTGTATATAACTATAGGGCCAAAAGTATTTGGACACCTGACCATGAGCAATCTAGAGTAACAGCCGCTCTTCTGAGAAGGCTTCTCACCAGACTTTGAAGCATGTCTGTGGGAATTTGTGCCCATTCCTTCAAAAGAGCGTTTGTACGGCTGTTTAGTGGGATTGAGGTCAGGGCTCTGTGCTATTATGCTTTGTGCGCAGGGAACAGGGAAGGGCCTTCCCTAAACTGTTGTTTATAACTGATATATAGCAGATCTCAGCAGTGCTATCGACCTGACCAGGCATCCAACAGACACAATCAGCCATGTCTGACGGAGGGAGGACGCTCAAAAGTTGGCTGGTCGAGGCGTCTGAATGTGCTGGTGGACGTCTGGCTGCGATTTCATCCCCAACAATGTCGGGAGTCAAAAAAAGCAAATATTTTCTGTGCTATCCCCCACTCCTCCACGCTAAGCTAAGTCTCTAGGCTACGTCGGCTGCGCGCACAGTGGTGTCGCGTTCTCACCCAGCGATACTTTCAGAGGTTCGGTCTTCTCCATGATCACGACCGGCTCGCTGGGGTTCAGTCCCTTCAGGGCGAACAGACTGATCTGATAGTCGGTGTCGGGCGAGAGGTCCCTGACGTTCACCGCCGTCTGGGTGGGACCCACGTAAAGCTCCTGCCGCTTGCCCCCGGCCGCCAAGGGTATCAGCTGTAGCTTGTAGCCGCTCACGTCGCCCGCCGAGGCCACCCAGGACAGGCGCATGGATTTGGACGAGGTCTCTTTCACCTCCAGGCTCGAGGCGGGTTCGACCACTGCAAGGGAAAGATGGAATTGGGTTATCAGGCCGGGAAAGCTTTTAGATCTTAGTGAAACACATTTCTGAAATGGATGAATAAATAAATAAATAATAACAATAATAATGGTAGCAGTAATAATAATAATAATAGTAATAATAATAATAATAATAATAATAGCAGTAATAGTAATAATAATAGTAATAATAATAATAATTATTATTATTATTATTATTAATAATAATAATAATAGCAGGAATAATAATAATATTAATAATAATAACAATAATAGCAGGAATAGTAATAATAACAGGAAAAAAATAATAATAATAAGAGCAGGAATAATAATCATAGTATTAATAATAATAACAAAAATATTAATAATAATATCAGAAATAATAATAATAATAATAATAGAAGGAATAATAATAATAATAATAATATTAATAATAATAATAATAAAATGAATAATAATAATAATAATAATAATAATAATAATAGAAGAAATAATAATAATAATATAATAATAATATTAATAATAATAATAATAATAGAAGAAATAATAATAATAATTATTATTATTATACTAATAATAATAATAGAAGGAATAATAATAATATTAATAATAATAATTACAGAAATAATAATGATAATAATAATAATAACATGCCAATAAATACAATTATTTACAGCTTATAGACCAGTATTAATCAGCCGATTTCTAGAAAACCCACAATAAGCTGATTATGCACTCTGGTTGCACAGTGGTTCATAATGCAGGCCCACCGCCCCTAAGATCGACCAACCAGGTGTCTACACAGACATGATTAGCAACATCTGAGGTATGGTCAGTGCCCTCCACAGGATTGGCACCCTGTCAAACTTGGAACATTTCCCTTATATAACTGATCTAATACACCTGTTAGTAACTGCCGTGGCTGAAACACATGATGTTAATAATTAGAAGCGGGTGTCCCAATACTTGTGTCCATAGTGTAGTTAGAAATGAATGTGGGTGATGAAACTGGCACTGGTACTGTTACCGACTCCCAAAAACCTGGCACGGCACGTTTTTTAGAATAATAATGATAACGATGCCCTGCTGGTGTTCACATGTGCGCGCCACATTTCTACCAGCTCGAAAACAAAATCCCGTCACGTGCACCTCCGAGCGTCCGCTTCAAACGCTCGCTCGTGACTTTATTTGTTTGTTTATGTTACATCTGGGCGGCTTTTACCTTCCCGGACGCTGTCGGTGGGGATCAGCTGGTTCTCCACGCCGGCGCAGACCTGCGTGATGAGATCCTTCTGGACGCTCTTGATCTGCTCGTAATTAGAGACGGAGTACACGTGCGTGCCGTGGGGGGCGGACGCCATCCGTCTCAGCTCGTCCACGTCTGCGTTCTTGATGCCTGATCGGTATGGAAAACAATATTATTACTATTATTATGAGTTAAAAACGACATTTGTTGAGAAATATGCGCAGAAGGTTGCAGGAAGTTTCCTCTGTCGTGCTTTGAAGTCTGAAAATGCGGCCTGTAATTTCTTCTGAAGGTCTTTAAAGAACCAATCGATGCCAACCAAAGTCCGTTCTTTCTCCCCGGCGGCTTGTCATTTCCCACTTTTTTTTATTTGTTTTTTTTTGAGTAGCTGGAGGTCAGCTTGGTGGAAAACATTTCGGGGCAGATCATTTTTCCACCCCGGCTAGAAAACTACCCCAGTGCCAAGAAACCCGTCCGATCAGACTTCACTTCTTATTTTTCTGCGTCCTGGGAGACGTTCGGAGAGCGGAATTCCATAATGGACATTTAAAAGACGGCGTGGAACTCTTACGTACCCAGAGTGAAGATTTCGACGCCGCTGTTCATCAGTCTTCTAGCGTTTTCCACCACTGAGTCCCGCGACATTCCGCCCGTGATAACCACCGCCACCTTGGGGAATCCTCTCCTGGCACCGGCGGTTTCGCTGAAGGCGTTCCTGAACACGTAGTCCAAGCCGGCGCCTGTTCAGAAAAGAACACAAATGAGGGAAAATAGATATGAAACGCGGCGTCTGTTTGTGTCGATAACAGGACAGGCTCACTGAGGATCAGCTGGACTCTGCTCACTACCCACTTCGACTCATGCTTCTATACTTACCTCCTATCTCTAATGTATTGAAAGTACTCAGACACCAGGGTGTTGGGATTGTCTTTTTCCCATTTTTTTTCCAATTTAGTCATATCCAATCACTCGACCGCATTTTACTTCTACTGCTGAACACCTGTACTCCTGACTGAGGACTATGTACTGTATGTATTACTGACTACTTCTTTTCACCTGCACCATATAGAGATCAGTATTGCGCACGGAGAGTCACGCACCAATCCCAGTTTTCCCCTCAATCAGCCAGCAGGGGTCATAACTGCAGCAGTTATGAAAGATAAGATAAGATAAGATAGCCTTTTATTATCCCACGGGGGGAAATTTGCAAAACACACAAGGCTAACCTACAGAAAAACACATGAGCTCTGCCAGAAGTGGGATTCGAACCCACGCCTAAAGGGGAAACTGCGACCTGAACGCAGCGCCTCAGACCGCTCGGCAATCCCTGTTCAGTTGCAGGCCAATCGTGTGTTTGTGTAGGAGCCTGTGATCAGTACCTCACCACTGCCAAGTTGCCACTTTTGGGCCCCTAAGCAAGGCCCTTAACCTTCAATTGCCTGAACTGTACTCAGTCCCAAGTGTAAGTCAGTCTGGATGAAATGGCTTGCAGTAGCATGTTTCTGCCAGAGAGGTCGCCAAATCTAAGAATATATAAAAGCAGTTTATTATGTTATTATGTTATATTATGTGTTTGGCTATGTCTAAAAAAGGGGGGGGGGTTGGGGTATTTCCTGCCTTGCGCCCATTTCCCAGGGGAAACGGACATGCTGTGACCCTGACCACCATACAGCAGGTAATGAAAATGACATGAAATGAAAAAATGAACATGATTTGTTTTCATAACCTAATATAATATGCACATGCATGAGTGTGTGTGTGTGTGTGTGTGTGTGTGTGTGTGTGTTAACCTGTCGTGGTGTCTCCCCCTTTGTAGGACAGGCTGTTGATGGCACGCAGCACTTCGTCCCGTCTCAGGTGCTGGTTCAGCGTGAACTCGGTCCTGGCGTCGGTACCATACTGGACCACGCCCACTTTGCTCTTCCCCTCGTCGATGTCGAAGGCGCCGGCGACAGCTGAAACGAAGCTGCGGACGTATTTGAAGTTCTCCTGGCCCACGGTCCAGGAACCGTCCACCAGGAAGACCACGTCTGCCACCACTGCAGCTGAGCATTCTGGGAAAAGGAGGATAGGTTCAAAATCTGTGGACTTTTTTGTCCTGGTCAGTTAGGGGTCAGAACTGAAATAAACATTTTAAAAATAAATGAGGTTCCTGAGTGGTTAGATCGATATAGTCTGAACCTTAATACGTTAAAGTCCTTTAGTCTGGACCTTGCTAGTTTAAACACTTATAGTCTGGACTTTGCAGGTTAAGCCCCTTTAGTCTGGACCCTGTTAGGTTCAATTTCTTTAGTCTGGACCTTGTTAGGTTAAACCCCCTTAAGTCTGGACCTTGATACGTTAAGCCTTTATAACCCAACCCTTGCTAGATTAAGCTCCTATAGTCTGGACCTAGCTAGGTTAAACCCCCTTTAGTCTGGACCTAGCTGGGTTACATTTATTTTAGTCTGGACCTTGCTAGATTAATCCTCTATAGTCTGGACCTTGCTCTATAGTCTGGACCTTGCTAGATGAAGCCTCTATAGTCTGGACCTTGCTCTATAGTCTGGACCTTGCTCTATAGTCTGGAACTTGCTCTATAGTCTGGACCTTGCTAGATGAAGCCTCTATAGTCTGGACCTTGCTAGATGAAGCCTCTATAGTCTGGACCTTGCTCTATAGTCTGGACCTTGCTAGATGAAGCCTCTATAGTCTGGACCTTGCTCTATAGTCTGGACCTTGCTAGATGAAGCCTCTATAGTCTGGACCTTGCTCTATAGTCTGGACCTTGCTCTATAGTCTGGAACTTGCTAGATTAAGACTGTATGGTCTGGACCTTGCTACAATAAACCCCTTTAAGTCTAGACCTTGCTAGGATACATTTATTTTGTCTGGACCTTGCTAGATGAACCTCTTTAGTCTGGACCTTGCTACAGTAAACCCCTTTTAGTCTAGACCTTGCTAGGTTAAACCCCTTTTAAACTGGACCTTGCTAGATTAATCCTTTTTAGTCTGGTCTTTGCTAGATTAATCATCTATAGTCTGGACCTTGCTGAGATGAAGTCCTTTAGTCTGGACCCTGCTAGGTTAAATCCCTTAAGTCCGGACCTTGCTAGGTTAAACACTCTTTAGTCTGGACCTTGCTACAGTAAACCCCTTCAGTCTGGACTTCATGAGTTTGTTCCCCTAATCTGAACCTAGCTTGTTCAGAACGTCTTCATCGTTACATCCAGTGTTCATGCGCTAAAGCTGGCCAGCGCTGAGGGACCTGAACCCCCCTCCACACACACACACACACACACACACACACACACACACACACACACACACACACACACTCAGAGCTCAGAGGAGAATTAATTTGCCTTTAGCTGTGTGAGGAGGAGGAGGAGGAGGAGAAGCCACGGGACTCTTGTAAAGTGAGCCTCAGTAATTCTTTCCACTTCTCTCAGCACTTTAGGTTCTTGTTTTAATCAGGGTCGGCACGAGGGGCCACGCAGCGCCGCTCAGGAACCCACTGGTTCAATCACTGACTGACTCAGTCTAACGGGGTAACGAGCTGAACGTGGGTCCGGACTCGTAAAGTAAAACAACCGAGGAGAGATAATGAGCACCGAGGAACGGAAAGAGCCGAGAGCCCTAATACTGAGAGAGAGAGAATAAAAGAGAACAAATAAATGAGAGAGAAAATAAGACAGAGAGAGAATAAGAGAAAGAATGAATGAATTAATAAATGAATGAGAAGGGGCAAGTAAAGGAGAAAAGAGGTGCGAGAGAATAAATGAATAAGTGAGAGAGAATGAATGAATGAGACAGAGAGCGTGAATGAAAAAGTGAGAGAGAAAGAGAATGATCATTCATGTGAGAGAGAGAGAAAAAGCAAGAGTAAGAATGAATGAAGGAAAAAGTGAGAGTGAGCGAGAGAGGGGTGGCGAGCAAGAGAGAGTGAGAATAAATGAATAGAAAGAATGAAAGAATGAATGAAAGAATGAATGAATATGTGAGAGAGAATTAATGAATGAATGAGAGAAAGAGAGAATGAATGAGACAGAGAGTGAATGAAAAAGTGAGAGAGAATTAATGAATGAATGAGAGAAAGAAAGAGAGAATGAATGAGACAGAGAGTGAATGAAAAAGTGAGAGAGAACAGAGAGAGCGAGTGAGAATAAAGAGACAGAGAGAGAGAGAGAGAGAGAGAGAGAGAGAGAGAGAGAGAGAGAGAGAGAGAGAGAGAGAGAGAGAGACGGGGGTGAGAGAGAGGCGGGGTGAGAGAAATGTACTTACTAACTGCATCTGTGACTTTGGGACGTTTGGGACCTCCGTCAGACCCACTCGACTGAACTACAGAGAAAAACACACAAACATTAATAATCAAAGGAACGGATTCATCTCTGTTTTTATTCTAAACACACAGGAAACATGTGGCCAAAAGTATACGGACACCCTCTTAATACTGAATTTCATCCACATTCTAGCAGTTGAGCCCAGATAAAGCGGCTTCCACCCGAGCGTGACTTACTGGTGATCTGGCCGGTGATGGGAATGCTCTCCTGAGACCCTGAATATGAGTAGATGGTGACCACGTAGTCCACATCAGGGGTTAAATCTCTAATGATGGTCTTAGTTTCTGAGGAGGAGAGTGTGAACTCTCTCACGGCTTCATCTACACAGAGAAACAACAAAAACACACAAAAACACGTCAGTCCGACAGAAACGTCCCGCGGTTCATTTATTTACTTCTACTGTGTGTTTAATATATACGAGGGTGTGTGAGGGCCGCTGTTCAAAATCATTACTGTAGTTTCAATAAAGATTTCAGTTTTTTTATTTTATTCTCAAAATCATTTCAGTTTTACTCTCAAAATTATTTAGATTTTACTCTTAAAATCAATTCAATTTTATTCTGAAAATCATTTTAATTTTATTCTAAAAATCATTCTACTTTTATTTTTGAAATCATTTCAACTTTATTCTTAAAATCAGTTTAATTTTATTTTTGAAATCATTTCAATTTTATTCTCAAAATCATTTCAATTTTATTCTTAAAATCATTTTAATTTTATTCTTAAAATCAGTTCAATTTTATTTTCAAAATCACTTTAATTTTATTCTTAAAATTATTTCAATTTTATTCTCAAAACCATATTAACTCATTTCTCTCAATATTTAAACTTTTTTTTGTTTTCAGAAGCCCTAATACATTGTGACAAAGATAAACAATAATTATTTGTTCATACTTCATTAAAAAGAAGATTTGTTCTTAAATAAAAGTACAGGCTCAAGTGCTCAAAATGTGCTCTTTAGCAGTCCTGGGATTTAAACCCCTAACCATCTGCTCAAAGACAGTGAAGCCTTGGTTGTTCTCTTTCATTCAGTTCAAATATTCCACATTTTATAAGCATTTTTCTGAATTCTACAAACGTTAACAGACCTACAGTCGAGCCTGGGGGGACGCCTAAAACAGAACTGTGTTTCTACACGTTACAGAGGCTCGTAAATCTGCACCACCCACCTGTGTCTGAAGCCACTTGTATTCTGTAGCCCTGTATCCTGGTCAGGGGCCGCCGCCATGTCATTTCTACTGTTTTCTGATTCAAAATGTTAAACCTTAAATCGGACGGCGCCAGAACTGAGGAGAGAGGAGGGACATCAGGTCAGCGGGACACTTAAAGTAATAAAAAGTAGAATATAATATGTAGAACTTCATAGCAAGTGCTCGAACGGATTCCCAACAATTAACACTTCAGGTCTGAAGTTGGAAAGTTCATTGTTGGGGGTGAAAAATAAAATAAATAAATAAATAAATAGATAATAAAGATAAAACGCCATTTCAGATCAAAATGACATCTGTTTGAGTGGTCCGGCCAAGGGGCTGCTGACTACTCAAGCACCAACACGGAGAACAAACAAGTGATCCACGGAGAGCGGAACCGTGCCGAGCGTCCAACATGCAGTCGCGGCGGTCAGATCAACACAGCTGGACTTACTGTGGTGAACTGACCCACTCCAGGGTGTTTCCTCTGTTTGATCTTTGATTGTACAATGGGAACGTGTCCTTCCACAGTGTATTTACGACCCACGTCTCATTCTGCACCACAGGACCGTCGTCGAGACCACCGTCGTCGAGTCCAAGACCGGTTCAATAGCACAAACCAATCAAGTCCGAGTCAAAAGTCCAAATCAGAGCGAGACGAGGTCAGATCGTAACTACACTGTACGGCCGAAAGAATTTGGACGCATGACCGTGAGCTTACAGTTGGTATTAAAATAGTGACCTCTTCTGAAAAGGCTTCTCACAAGACTGTGGGAATTTGTGCTCAGCCAAAAGAGCTGATCTGTCTGGCTAAGCACTGATGGAGTTTCCTTAAACCAAACTTTCCTTCATGTCTGTATAGCTTGTTTTAAGCATTTATTTCCTTTATATAATAGACTTATTCATGAATTCAGTCATTAGAAGGGGCGTCCCAATACTTTTGTCCATATAGTGTAGGAACATAAGGAGGAATTTAACTAGTTACTGTCGCATTTTTTGAAGGAATTGTATATGTCATAGTCAACAGATTCCACACACTTCTACAGAGCATGTACGTAACAGTAATTTACACTGACCAGGCATAACATTATGACCGGTGAAGTGAATAACACTGATTATCTCTTCATCACGGCACCTGTTGGGAAAAATGGACAAGTGTAGGGATCTGAGGGCCAAATTGTGATGGCTAGACGACTGGGTCAGAGCATCTCGAAAACTGCAGCTCTTGTGCTCATGGAGACGGTTCCCTGATGGCTGTGGCCTCTTTCAGCAGCCCTGCCACTGCCACAAAGCAGAAATGCTTCAGGAACGGTTTGAGGAGCACAACAACCAGTCTGAGGTGTCGACTTGGCCTCCAAATTTCCCAGACCTCAATCCAATCGAGCGTCTGTGGGACGTGCTGGACAAACAAGTCCAATCTATTGAGGCGCCACCTCGCAACTTACAGGAGTTAAAGGATCTGCTGCTGACATCTTGGTGCCAGATACCACAGCACAGCTTCAGAGGTCTAGTGGAGTCCATGCATCGACGGGTCAGGAGACCTAGGGAGCTGCCTTGCTGTCTTACTGTCTACACAGGCAGCCGCCTAAGTAGAGAGGATTCTAATAAGTCATCGACTCATAAGGCGGGTTATTCGAACGCACTACGTAGACAGCTACTAAGCTAACACTGATAGCATCATGCCATTCAAACCAATGGGATGAGGTGGCACAAGGCGATAGCATGTCAAATAACGTCTCCCACCGTGTACTGAAAACGGTTAAACTGTCCCTTACAAGCCCGAACTTGCAAATAAAAACACTTGCTCACGTTTATACAAATTAAAAATCAATGATAATTTATTTATGTTTGAAAAGAACTCTTTGAGAAATGTTGTGCCGCAATGAATGCTGGGATTGCCTTGGCCGCAAAGGCAGAGTCAAAATAGCGTTGAAATATTAAGATACCTCACTAGACAGCATATTAAGGCATCTAGGATTTCGAACAGCCTCCTTCTCGGGAGCGCGCGTAGAATGACGTAAAATGCGTCTATGTAGACAGCGCACTAGGCTTTCGAACACACCCAATATTAGAAAGGTGGTCATAATGTTATGCCTCATGGGTGTATAAGTATATTGTAGGATTTTGGGGGGAAGCTACTGTGGTAAAATGTACTCACAACAGTAAAGATGATTCATGACATACACGTCTCTTACAAGTGTGTGTGTGTGTGTGTGTATAAGTGACTAGACTACTGTTTATTGTAAACCTCTTAAAAGAACACACAGCGTCAGCGGGACACGTGCGCGCGTTCTTTTTCATGCCGAACGAAGAGGTTTAAGACCGAAACGAAGAGACAAACACAAACTGAAGTTGGTCACATCGGCCAGACGACTCGTGCCACGTCCGTCCGATGCTCATGTACATGAAAAGTTGTTCGCAACAACTTCAAGCCTCCATGTACAAGACGAACTCAAAGACAAAATATTTAGAAATATTTTAATGTGATATCCGCGAGGCGGCCTTGAACAGAAATGTTTATGTGTAGCTGTGAAAGTGCGTCTTTGTGTAGTCATGTGGTGGGTGTGTGTGTGTGTGTGTGTGTGTGTGTGTTCGGGATATCACAAAAAAATATTCGTGTGAAGCCCCGGCTCTGGTAACCACTGATCAGCGACCAGAGCTGAAGCTTGACCAGGGCAGGGACGTTAAAAACAAGTTCCACCAACCTGGTTGACCAATTCAACATTGACGTTGGCTTCCGATTCTGATTCCTGCTGGGCCCGACACAAACCGAACCCCAAACGCCCGCGCGGTACCACATACACAAACTCACAGCTTGTCGATCCGGAATATTTTATTTTGTAAATATTTACTGAGTCAATATAAATCAAACCGAGCAGGAACACACTGCACACCGTCGCTCACAACAAGCTGGATCAGGAAAATATTTCAGCATTAAATCAATATTTGATCATTTCTGGACGTCCTAATAAACATCTAATAAACGTGTTTTGCTTCTTTCAGCACCAGAACTAAATCACTTAGTATTAGTGTTATATACTACTACTGCTATTATTATAATAGTAATAATGATGATATACACCGATCAGCCATAACATTAAAACCACCTCCTTGTTTCTACACTCACTGTCCATTTTATGTCCGTTCTACAATTACTGACTGTAGTCATACTTTGGTCAGGACCCCCACAGATCAGGTATTATTTAGGTGGTGGATCATTCTCAGCACTGCAGTGACACTGACATGGTGGTGGTGTGTTTGTGTGTGTTGTGCTGGTATGAGTGGATCAGACACAGCAGCGCTGCTGGAGTTTTTAAACACCTCACTGTCACTGCTGGACTGAGAATCGTCCACCAACCAAAAACACCCAGCCAACAGCGCCCCGTGGGCAGCGTCCTGTGTCCACTGATGAAGGTCTAGAAGATGACCGACTCAAACAGCAGCAATAGATGAGCGATCGTCTCTGACTTTACATCTACAAGGTGGACCGACTAGGTAGGCGTGTCTAATAGAGTGGACAGTGAGTGGACACGGTGTTTAAAAACTCCAGCAGCGCTGCTGTGTCTGATCCACTCATACCAGCACAACACACACTAACACACCACCAAAGGGGGCTAACACAGCATGAAAGGGGGGTAACAAAGCATGTAGAGAAACATATGGACTACAGTCAGTAATTGTAGAACTACAAAGTGCTTCTATATGGTAAGTGGAGCTGATAAAATGGACAGTGAGTGTAGAAACAAGGAGGTGGTTTTAATGTTATGGCTGATCAGTGTAAACAACAATAATGTAACAATATAAATAATAATAGTGATAATAATAAAATGAATAATACAAATAATAATATAAAAATTATGTATAATAATTATTATAATAATTTAACACATAATAATAATAATAATAATGCTATACTAATAATATAAATAAAATAAATAATAATAATAAAGTTATAATTATAATATAAAGAAAAATAATATAAATAATTATAACTTCATTAATAATAAAATAATAAGAACAGTGTAAATTAAATAAATAATAATGATATAATGATAGTATAAATAATAATATAAATAATAATAATAATAATAAAGACTAATCTAAAGCTGGGTTTGAAGGCAGTAAGAGAAGTACAGGAGTGAATAGATGAGATAAGGAATCTCTTACTTTCATCTATTCACTCCATCTACCGTCAGTAAAAGATGACCAGCACAGGTTCAACACTAGCCAGATATTATTTGGGTGATGAAACACTCCCAGTCTTTCATTACCTGTTAGTGGTGGACCTATAAAGTTGATAATGATACAGGCTGATGGTGGTTTGCCTTTAAAAGTGCCGCTGTGTGGTTCCTCAAAAATGCCGACGTATAAAATGGAAAAACAGCTGAACCAGTGGTGCAGCACTCAGACTTTCCATCCTGCCATCATCACCTCTTCAGCAATAAAAGCAGAAATCATGATGACAGGCTGGCATCAGACGTGACTGTTGAGAATCGGTGAGGTGTTGAAAACAAGTGGCTCGAGTTCCTGAAGCTTATTTTTATTTCTCTGGTTCTAAACTAAAGGAAGAGACGGGCGAGAGGAACGATCTGATCTCGGGACGGATCTTCAGTTTAAATCAGTAAAAATGTTTCGCTGGGTTTTTCCACTCGGCTCGGCACTTTTCTTCCTTACAGACCTCAGTAAAAACGTTCTGCCACAGGGCGAGTTTTACCTGTACTGTACTGATCCACATCTGTACTGTACTGATCCACATCTGTATTGTTAGTCCACACTGATTTTTCAGCCACTGCTCATGGAGATCAGCGGCTAATAGTTCCACAATGTTTCTTTATTATATGTTCAGACATGAACGGATATATTTAATATTATAAAAATGTTCCATGTTTTCTACAATAGTAAATTATCCAATTAGAGCTTTAGTTAAGATTTAAAAGATTTAGACAGCTGGATGATCCACATCTGTACTGTACTGATCCACATCTGTATTGTAAGGCCACACTGATTTTTCAGCCGCTGCTCATAGAGATCAGTGGCTAATAGTTCCACAATATTCTCATTTTTATTATTTAGTGTTTCTTTATTATATGGACAGATATATTTAGATTTGAAAAAAAAAAAGTTTCATCATGTCTTCTACAACAGGAAATGATCAAAATAGAGCTTTTGTTAAGATTTAAAAGATTTAGATAGATGGATGAATGGATGGATAGGAAGGTGGGTGGTTGGATTGGATGGAGAGATGGATGATTAGGTGATTAGTTAGTTAGAAGGGTGGGGAGATGGATGGATGGATGGATGGATGGATGGATGGATGGATGGATGGATGGATAGGAAGGTGGGTGGTTGGATTGGATGGAGAGATGGATGATTAGGTGATTAGTTAGTTAGAAGGGTGGGGGGATGGATGGATGGATGGATGGATGGATGGATGGATGGATGGATGGATGAGTGTTTAGGTGATTAGTTAGTTAGAATGGTGGGGAGATGGATGGATGGATGGATGGATGGATGGATGGATGGAGAGATGGTTAGATGATTTGATGGATTGTTAGATGGATGGATGGATGGAGAGATGGTTAGATGATTTGATGGTTTGTTAGATGGATGGATGGATGGATGATTTGAAAGATTGTTGAATGGATAGATAGGTAGGTGGTTTGATAGTTGGATGACTAAATGGATAAACTGATGAATAATTTGGTTGGTTAGACGGTTAGGTATGGGTGGATAGATGGAGTGATTGGTAGTTACAGAGATGAATGGATGAGTAGATGCAAAGTCGGAAAGGGGGATTAATGGTAACTGGATTAATCGATTAAAAAATGAATAAATTAATGGATGGATGAATTAAGGTGAATTGTTAGATGGGTGAGTAAATGAACAGATAGATGGATGGATGGATGGATGGTTAGATGATTTGAGGGACTGTTGGATGGATGGATGCATGGGTAGTTGGTAGTAAGATATATGGATGAATGAATAGAGTGATAGATTGATCAATAAGTAGGTGATTTGATAGTTGGATGACTAAATGGATGAATAATTGAAGGGATGAATGGATGTTGGTTAGACGGTTAGGTATGGGTGGATAGATGGAGTGATTGGTAGTTACAGAGATGAATGGATGAGTAGATCCATGGTTGGAAAGGGGGATTAATGGTAACTGGATGAATCGTTGAATCAATGAATAGAAGAATAAATGAATGAATGGATGGATGGATGGTTAAATCCCCTCCGACATTCTCACCCTTGGACAAGCCTATCATTGTACGTATGGGCGAGTCTGAGGTGCTACCTCTGCACACTGGTTTGATGCGTTTATGTGAGCTTTATATGACAGTTTTATGAATGTGTTAATTAGATTGATGGGACAGAATGAAATATCATCATGATATGATTTGCAGGAACAGATTCCTCCCAGAAAGCCCAACGAGTCCATTAATACCCACTAAATCATCCTGCAGCTTCAAACTACATTAAATGAACAGCGCTAAGTCATTTGTTTTCTCACCATGTGGCAGAACTGTTGTTGATTTAATACCCCCCCCCCCCCCCCCCCCCACCAAATAAAAAAATAAATGTTATTTTTTATTTAAAATTCTGTTGCTGTCTGTTTATGACACCCGTCTGCTGCATTAAAGGCAGTAAACTAAAAACAGACATTTGGTTTGAATAAGTACCACCAAGCGTAACGCGCCTGAAGGGCATAAAACGTGCGTGACGCCAGGGGGGCGGATCCCGATTCCATGGCAGAAGTGAAGCGTGCCGCGCTGCAAATCGATCCAACACGTCGGTTTTATTCTTCTCGACTCGAGTAACGAGACCTCGGGTCACGACTTGGCTTCATTTCCGAGCTTTTACTTTTTAACTTCTGAGTAAATCGAGTTCCAATAAGCTCTTCAGATCAGAGTGCGGATAATAAAACGCAACCTGGGCTCAGTTAAATCCAGATGGACCAAATGAAACGCTGAAATGAAGCAAATATTCCAGATGTTTCAGACACTCTAGTTTGTGTATAAATAGATTCATAAAGAAGGTAACGGATCAGTAGATGGATGGATGGATTGCTGGCTTTATGTATAGAATGATGGATGGATGAATGGATGGGTCAGTAGATATATGGATGAATAATAATAATAATAATGATGAATGTTGGGTTTATGGATGAATGGATAGATAGATGGATGTGTGAATGGATGGATAAATGGATGGATGGACGGTTAGATGGATTGTTGGATGGATGGACAGTTAGATGGATTGATAGATGTATGGATAGATAGATGGATGGATGAATGGATGAATAAATGGGTGTACAGGTGGGTGGGTCAGTAGATATATAGATGGATGTATGGGTGGATGGATGATAAATGGATAAATGGATGGATAATGGGTTATGTATAATGTATAGATTGATTGGTGGGTTTATAAATGGGTGGATGAATTGTTGGCTTTATGTATGTATGAATGAATGAATGGATAAATAAATGCATGGATGGATGGATTGTTGGGTTTATGGATGGGTGTATGGAAGGATGAATGAATGGATGGGTGGATGGATGGATTGTTGGGTTTATATATGTATAAATGGATGGACTGTTGGGTTTATGTATGTATGTATGGATGGATGAATTGGTGGGTTTATGTATGGATGTATGTATGGATAGATGGATGGATTGGTGGGTTTATGTATGGATGTATGGATGGATAGATGGATGGATTGGTGGGTTAATATATGTATGTATGGATGGATTGGTGGGTTTATGTATGGATAGATGGATGGATAGATGGATTGGTGGGTTTATGTATGGATAGATGGATGGATAGATGGATGGATTGGTGGGTTTATGTATGGATAGATGGATGGATAGATGGATTGGTGGGTTTATGTATGGATAGATGGATGGATAGATGGATGGATTGGTGGGTTAATATATGTATGGATGGATGGATTGGTGGGTTTATGTATGGATGGATGTATGGATAGATGGATGGATTGGTGGGTTTATGTATGGATGGATGTATGGATAGATGGATGGATTGGTGGGTTAATATACAGTATGTATGGATGGATGGATTGGTGGGTTTATGTATGGATGTATGTATGGATAGATGGATGGATAGATGGATGGATTGGTGGGTTTATGTGTGGATGGATGTATGGATAGATGGATGGATAGATGGATTGGTAGGTTTATGTATGGATGTATATATGTATGGATGGATGGATTGGTGGGTTTATGTATGGATGTATGAATGGATGGATGGATTGACTGGTGAGTTTATGAATGTATGTATGGATGGATTGATTGACTGGTGAGTTTATGAATGGATGGATGGATGGATGGATTGTTGGATTTATGAGTAGACGGATTAATGGATGGATAGATGGATGGATCATATCCGTGTGTGCTTTACCTTCACTCTGAGCGTTCACACTTGACAGTATTACCAGTGCCACGAAGGCAGACGCTGCCCAGCACAGCCTTCGCTTCATCTTCACTTCTGTCTGTCTCACAGGAGCATGAATGACTCTGTAAAAGAACCAGACCCACAGTTACACTCCACAGTCCCAACCACACCAAGAAACACACTTTAATCTAACAAAGACAAGGGTTTGGGGTGTTTCACCATCTACAGTGCATAATATTATCAATCGATTCAGGGATTTTAGATAAATATTTGTGCATAAACTGGATGCCAGTGACCTGTGGTTCAAGAAAACAACCCATTTCCAATAAACTGTCCACTAATGTGAGTAAAAATATACTTTTCTGGGCTTAAATGAACAAATGTACAGTGAAACTGAGGAGTGTGATCTGACTGGTCCAATTTTTAGATTGTTTATGGTAATTATCAGGTTCTCTGATCACCAAGCCATTTTCTGCACTGCTGAGTGCTAGACCGGCCTGCCTGCAGTCCAAATCAAAAATCAAATATATGTGGTGAGTTATAAAGTGCAAAATACGACAACAGGGCCAAAAATTTGTTCTAAAACTGGTTCAAATGGTCCCATTAGTTCATTATTATTATTATTTGTTGTTAAGATAAAAAGTGAATGGGCACAAATTTCCACAAACGCACTCCGAAATCTTGTAGTCAGCCTTCCCAGAGGAGTAGAGGCTGTTATAGCGGCAGACTCTGTAGTAACATCCATGGTGTTGGAACAGCGTGTATAACAAACACACGCTCAAGTGTCCACATACTTTCAATTCATTTCACTTTTACACTTTGGAGCTGCTGTATCCTGGTCAGGGTCACGGTGGATCCAGTTTCCCAGGAATCACTGAGAATAATGCAGCAACCAGGCCAAACAGGAAAACAGGACGCCAACCATGTCTGTACGTAGATTGTAACCTAGAGGTTAAGGCACCAGACTAGCAATCCAAAGGTTACTGGTTCAAGCCCCACCAATGCCAGGTTGACACTGTTGGGCCCTTAAACAAGGCCCTTAACTGCTTAGAGAGTATACTGTCACAGTAATGCAGCTCACTTTGGATGAAAGTAAATGTCAATACACAAGGGTTCGAACCCCGGATCCCAGCAGGAGTGTGTTAGCGGGATCTAGCGCTGCGCCACCCAGGAGAATTAACGTTGCACATGAAGGATATTTAATTTAATCTATAAACATCGGAAGTCTGAAGTCCGGCCTTGACATAAGAACCCCCAACAAGTCCGACTTCCCTCAGATCCCGTCCATGTACGGAGGGAATTCCTTTCCTATCGTTACCCTCCAGGGTTCGACTCCACCGCCGGAGTCTTCAGGACAGATATACGGCCGCGCTGACGGATGAACAGCGCCCCCTGTCGCCCCCCTGGAATCGAATCGCCTCATTCCTGCCCCGGCGCTACAGCACCGAGAACTCTCAATGAACTTTTACTGCTCGGGCTACAAATTACACGGGACAGCTACGACCGTTCAGGCACAAACGGGCGGAAAAAACACCAATCAAACCCGACGTCCAGGTCGACGGTTTTAACACGACGCTTCAGTACGTGCTGCAATAACGTGCGCACATTCCAGAAGAATGAACAGTAGCTGATGGACTCTTCAGCTCATAGTGAAGCTCGGATTAGGATCCCTGCCTCAATGTGCATTCGTTTTATCCCAGAAATGAGCTCACATCACTTTTATTTAATAATATAAGTAATAATTATACACCACATGGCTGAAAGTACTTGGACACATGACCATAAGCTTAACAGACAGATCCCATTCCAAAAACAAATGCTTTTTGCATAGGTACACAGTCATAGTGGAAGAAAAGTGACCTTCCCTAAACTGCTGCAAAGTCAGAAGCATATCATTTCCTTTTTTAAAAACACTGTGTGACTAAAACACATGAATCCAACAATTAGAAGGGGCGTCCGGATACTTTTGTCCTTATACTGTTCACAAAGGGAAACACTGAACACAAGGCAGTAAATGTGAAGCAATTTCTTGACTAGTAATCAGAAGGTTGCTGGTTTAAACCCCACCACTGCCAGTTTGCCACTGTTGGACCCTTGAGCAAGGCTTTTAACCCTAAACCTAAAATGTATAATGAAACACCCTGGACAGGGTGCCAATCCTCCCAATCCACCCCCTATTCTTGCTCAGATATAGCCAATCAGTGTGTGTCTGTGTAGACGCTCAGCTGGCTGACAGCACAGCCAATATTCAGACCCATAACTATTTACTATAATGAAACAGCACTAAGTAATAATTCTCACCAGATATCAGAGTATTAATATAAGCACAAGCTTCCAAACACCTTCCGCTCCGATAAATAAAAGTGAACCTAACGGACCCAGAGGAGCGCCGAAGGTGTAGCGCGTGCCCCCGCCCGTACGACCTGCTGAACAGATTCCTACCTCCGCTTACTTACTATTATAGTACCGCAGCCGCGGGAGGATCAGAATTTCAGCTAAATTCATAATAAAACAGAAACAGGCTCATGTCAAAATAAAAAATGAATAAATAAATAAAAAGGATCAGCCAGGATCAGAGAGGATCAGCTTAATTCAGGCTGTTCATTTTTTCTACAGAGGGACAGAAGAAAAACCTCAATGGAACCAACGTACAGAACCGCATGTGAAACCTGAGCTGTATTTTAGTGCTCATTCAGCCAGAAAAAATGTGATAATGAGCGACTTTTGGTTTGTGGTCATGTGGAATTTATTTGGTTAACTTTCTTTAAAAATATTGTTTATATTTTTGTCATTTTTTACATATTCTTACTTTCTACTTTGTAATATACTGTATGTGTACATGTGTAAACACTTTGTATTTTTATTTTTATATTCTTGAAAGCTGCTGTAACACTGCAAATTACCCCCCATGGGATAATAAAAGGCTATCTTATCTTATCTTATCTTATCTTATTTTATCTTAATGTGGTTTTGATTCTGATTAGTGAGAAGTAAAAATAAACGCAGCATTACAGATGAAGTTTTGCACATTTAAGGATTTTAATTTGAAAGCTTGCATTTTTCTTAACTATATTATATATAACATATAGAAAAGTGCCCAAAAATGTGGACACTCTTTAATCCTGTATAGATCTATGGACTTCAACTTTTCATCTCTTGATCTTTGATATTTAAATGTGTCTACATTTATTATTACAATAAATTTTAAACAGGTTTTACTTTTTTTTTTTAAGTGAATTACATTTTTTTGGCTTCCTCTGTGTGTATAAAATTATATCACAGAGTAGAACTTATTCCACAGTACAGACTCAGGGTGGATCTCAACCCTGTTCTAATAAACCTGGCTTCAAAGAACTGAAGTAGCTTTTAAGCTCCTTCTTTCAACACTTTGATTAAGATATATACGTGTGTGTGTGTGTGTGTGTGTGTGTGTGTGTCATAAGTGCACAGCCTTAAAACTTGTGTGTTCTTAATGCACAAAGATTCTAATTCAGTCTTATTAGTAAAGCTGAAGGATTTTTTACTGAATCAAACACGACTGTTTTTTATAGGATTTAATTAAACTTTGTGTGTTTTTATTGACGCCTCGTCAGAGTTAAACGAGCCTAAAGGAGCTTAATGAGGCACCAGTTTAACACTTTATACTGGTGGGTGCAATACTGGGATTCATCTTGCACGCTCTCTATTAAAATCTAATCACAGCTAATTCTTTCAAGGTTTATTTCTGGCTTGAATACAAAAGCGAGTTAAAATGAGAAGATTTCTTGTTTGTAAATGTAAAATTAGTGTTTAGATTAATATTAAGGCTCCTAAACCTGTATTAAAACTCATTAATTTAATGATAGATTACCTGTACAGTAATAAAACACAAGGTATATTAAACAAAAGTAGCATTAGAGGTGTAATATTATCTCCATACGTTATTAACCTATTATTACAGAGTAATAAAGCTTCTACATTACATCTGATTCATATTTCAGTATTAAATAATCCACGGAAACTTTACAGCAGCAAAACTTTCCTCTAATGATCCAGCAGCCTCATTCTCATCGAGCTCTACAAGTTCGATCATGTTCTGCTCTTACCTTCCAATCCCGAATAGTTTCCCAATAAAGAAAAGACTCCTAGATCACAGAAATAGGTCTGAGCCCAGGCGGAGTGGTGCACGCTCCCGTCTGCCCCAGGTTCGGTTCGGACCTGATCTCTCCGCACGCAGAGCCGGACTGATGAAGGAGAAGCAGCAGCGGGAGGAGGAGGAGGAGACGGAGGAAGAGGAGGAAGATCCGCTCTCCAAATGGACCAGGGTCTGTCCCCGGGCTGCTACTTAACGGGGGGGCGGGGACGCTGGGTGTGTAAGACAAAACTCTTACGACATCACCATCCTCATTCAGAGCCGCCGCCGCTGCTGCTGCTGCTGCTGCTGGGAGGAATTTACACCGCTGGAAACTTCCCTTTGATGGGGATGGAGCTCGTCCATCAGAGGCGCTCAGGAATGAAGGCTGGGGGTTTTAGACACACACACACATAAAGTCGCCATGCACATGGAAAGTCACACACAAACACGTTAATAAATCTTCAGCATCCATAAAAACAGTGTAAACAGTTGAGCTGAGGGGAAAATAATTTTACAGAAGCTGCACAGCGGTAAATCACACGAGCCCACGACTCCTGGGATCCAGGGTTCGACTCCCCAGTGGCATAATCGGACGTGTCTGGGGGAGGGGTGGACATGGACCTGTTATAAATTGGCATAAATTGGCATCCTGTTCAGGGTGTTACTGCATTGCACATAGCACATAGGGACCCACCACGACCATGACCAGGATAAAAGTTGAACAAATATCATCAAAGTCTGTGTAAAAATATACACAAAGACTAAAAATATATGAAACTGATTGACACCTGGCAGCATGTCGGCACTGTATATAGTGTAGGTTAAGCACAGCTGCATGGTTCAGGGTTGAGCCCGTGCCTCCGGTTACTGTTTACCTTATACGTTATATATGTTTATATATATTTTCTCTGCATACATTGATCTGCTCCAACATGCCAGTAGGTGCATCGCCAAAATGCCTTTAAATTCCCCCAGCTGTAAAACACAGTGAAAATGTTCATGAGTGTGTGATGCCTGATCCTGCTCATGGTGTATTTTCATGTTATATGAACACACCGTGGGAGGACACCGGAGCTTCCGGAGGAAACCCAGGCAGACATCGGGAGAACATGCAAACTCCACACAGAAAGGACCCTGTCTGTCCGGCTGGGGAATAGAACCCAGTCTCTTCTGGCTGTGAGACGACAGTGCTCCCCACTGCACCATTTATGTACTAAATAAATAAATAGAAAGTTTATCACAGTTTTATTTTAGTAGTCCAGCCGTTTCCCATTACTGACTTGTTAAATGTATTTGTTGATACATGTCGCCCCCTAGTGACCGTACAGAAACTCACGCCACATCCTGCAAACTGTAAGAATTCAAAATTAAAGGTAAAAATTAGAAAATGATGTGGTTTAACATATTTTCAATCTCTGGTCCGTCTGGAAAGCAGGGTCAGGGTTTGCTTGAAGTAAGGTTCCACCCGAACGGTTACTTAGGAGCAAGCACAATAAAGAAGCAGCAAAGAGTGGAGTCTGTTATAGCTGCAAAGAGAAAGCAACTCCATATTAATGCACATGGGTTTGGAATGGAATCTCCACCAAACTAATAATCAGCTGTCCACATGCATTTGGCTATAACTGGTTTGGATGTGAACATGAACTGCATCGTACCTATATAAGCAAGTGGTGCACTAATCAAAGTGTTGCACTATTTTCCTCCCATCGTTGTCATTAAGGGGTTTAAGAACCCCACCAACACTGCTGCACCTAATACACTATATATATTGGAACATCACTTGGATTTGTGGTTCTTGCATTGCTTAGAGTGGTCCACCACTCAATGGGGATCCTATGGTTGCCCCTTTCAGTTGATAAATGGCATAGAAGGGTGAGTGACAAAGTGTACAGAGCAACAGATGGACTACAGTCAGTAATTGTATACCCACAAACAAGTCACATCTGTATAGTAGGTGTAGCTTACAAACTAATCAATGAATTTACGTGTCCTCAAGTATTCCTAATAAAGTGCTAGATAAGTGTATGTGTAATACAAATACTACAGGTATATATTATACACACGAAACAAAATAAAAGCTTAAATATTATATAAACAAAAATATAAAGTTGTTTATTAGCTGTTATATGTTCCTTCTAGAAGTAGAGCACACGTGTATGAGTTACTGAAGGACTAGAAGAAAGGAAAGGTATGTTTTGCATAAATTAAACACCGAAATCTTACTATTTGTTGTTTAAAATATTTACCAAAGTTTAAGTATTTTAATAAATATTCTAATTTACCTTTAGCTTTGCTACTTCGAATGGCTTGATTTTTGGATTGTATTCCAAATAACTACATACTTAATACAAAATGCACTAAGTAGGCTCTAAAAGCCGCTATTTTAATCCCTATGTAGTGCACTTGTGTGTATTTTATGAGGGGATTTGAAATTTAACCATATTCAAACGTGCTTGTTAATTTGTTTGGACGTATTTCAAATCACTGCACACTGAATACGAAGTACGCTAATCATGGAACAGGAATAATAACTAACCCTATGTAGTGCACTCATGTAGGGAACTTGAAGTTGGTGCTGCTGGTATGAGTGGATCAGACACAGCAGCGCTGCTGGAGTTTTTAAAGCCTCACTGTCACTGCTGGACTGAGAATAGTCCACCAACCAAAAACATCCAGCCGACAGCGCCCCGTGGGCAGCGTCCTGTGACCACTGATGAAGGTCTAGAAGATGACCGACTCAAACAGCAGCAATAGATGAGCGATCGTCTCTGACTTTACATCTACAAGGTGGACCGACTAGGTAGGAGTGTCTAATAGAGTGGACAGTGAGTGGACACGGTGTTTAAAAACTCCAGCAGCGCTGCTGTGTCTGATCCACTCATACCAGCACAACACACACTAACACACCAGCACCATGTCAGTGTCACTGCAGTGCTGAGAATCATCCACCACCTAAATAATACAATACGCAAAGAAACAGGAGTGAGTTTTTACTTTGAAGAGCGGCGATGCCGATTACGGTCGGCTGTTACTGGCTTTCAGTTAATTCGAAGTGCAAAACCAGCACATAAATAAATAAACAAATCTGTTCGCAATGATTTTTGTTCTGATCAGGGGAAAACCAAGTGGATTAGAAACACTGATCATCCCAAACACATCATTTTTCAACCATTTTGTCCTGGTCAGGGTTGCTGCAGGTCTGGGTTTCACCAGGAAACACTGGGCACAAGGCAGTAACACCCCAAACTAGGGCTGGGCGGTATGGCCAAAAATTTGCATCACAGTATTATTTAGAATTCTGACGGTTTCACAGTATTTTTTTTTTTATTCATTTTTTTGTATCACTTGGATTTTATATAGGTCTTTGGCTTATTCTTTTTTTCATTTCATCATGTGTGTATATATAATGGAGGTTTTGAGTTTTGCTTGGCCCAACAAAATGACTCAATATATGTAAGTATGAATATGCATGCAACAGTTACAGAATGTAAACAATTCTTATTGTGCAAACTGCAACATAAACAGAACGTTGATGCCAAAAACCATAAAATTTTATTATGTAAGTATTATACAATTCCCTTAGTTCTCCCAGTATAACTGTTACACTGTTGTATACACGAATTCCCACCCTGTATTGTTTAGTTTTTAAATGCAGATAAAGCAAATATATGCACTACAAATGTACAAATACAAAAAGTCAGAACAGGCGACGCGGTGTCATTATTTTTTCTTTCTTCTCAAAACTCAATTTCTGCTTGTAAGTTATCTGATTTTTAATCTTGAAACGAAATACGTGGACCTAAATGCTGCCCACATGCTGCCTGTGTTTGAAGTCTACAGCGACTGTATAAACTATGCCACGGGATAGCGGTGTATGAAAAATTCATACCGTATGAACGATTGAAGCCGGTATACCGAACGTACCATCATACCGCCCAGCACTACCCCAAACAGAGCGCCAATCCGTCACATGGCTTCACCGACCATCCATATCCCTCTTATTTTCTGTTACTGCGTTGGTGTTAGTTAGCACACGTGTACATGTTATGAACCAGGCTTTTATTTTAACGTCACTCATTGTACAGGCGGATATTTTGTTAGTGTGAACTGCATCAAACAGCTTCTACTTTCAGCTGACTCTGGTTGCTGCGCCTAAAATTCTGACACAGCGTTTGATGGAACAAAGAGGAATCAAGAGGGATTCAGGACGTAACGTCATTATTCATGACACTGGACCATGATTTTATAAGCAGGTATAGATTCAGCATCACATGGATGGTGCGTTTGTCTATACACCGGAACACTGAGCAACAAAGAATAAAAACAACAGATTCAGCAGGTCATGGAGACGGATTTTATTGTCCACAGCTACATACGTGTAGATTGGTCCCACAATGAAAATAATAAATATACATCCTTTTTACTCCTTACAAAATGACGTCCAGGGGCGGCGATCAGTCCTTCTTTTGTGGAAGTGACGCCTTGACCAGCTCGTACAGTACAAAGGCAGTTCCTGTGAGAGAAACGGTCAGTCAAAGGAACGAAGCTGAACGTGTTCATCAGAATTTTCTTATTTAGTCTAACATATACTCTCATTGTATACATTTTATACTCCGTCTGAACTCAGTGTCCAAAGACCAGAGCAGTCAGCGATTTACGATACATAGTTTGCAGGCGTGTGCATGATGGTAGGATAAAACTTGGCTGATCAAAGCCCCAGTGGTGGGATAAAACTTAGCCAATACAGGATGCAAACCAAATTTGGTAAGGGGTAGGTGTTACATTGCTGTGTTAAACTGGAACCAATAATACGCTTAGTCTTTTATTATATGCATCCTTCAGATATTTGCTCGTCTGGTTTTGTAGCACTCTCGGTGCTCTTGAGCTCTTCAGGTGCTTGATAATAATTCATTGATAGAGAGCTCGGGTGTTCAGCCAATCACGCTCCACCCCCAGACACGGCCGATAGCGCTGCCGAGATTCGAACCACGGATCTCAGTGGGCATGACAGTGGGGACCACCCAGAGATCTATACAGATTCAATTCAGCATTCGTTAATTTAAAAAAATACAAGCACGTGTCCATGTTTGAGCACGAGCTTCATACAGTTGTTAAGATCATGCGAGTCTGTTGGGTAATAAACCAGTAAAACCAGCCTCGGTGTATTCCGTATTTACATGCACTTCCTAATAACACTGCAGAGCTTGTACACCACATACCCAAGACTGTGAGGCCCATTGTGGCGCGGTACAAAATAGCATCGCCTGCTCCACCCTTCAGGTGCACCGGTATCTCATTATTCTCCTGAAATAATAAACAAACACAGACCATGTTTCAGACATTAGGGCACAAAACCACAAAGTTAACTTGTAATTTAGAGCAGTGTATCTCAACCTTTTTTCAGTCACGGCACCCCATTAAAAGTATTCAAAATCTCGAGTCACCCCAGTCTAAAATGTATTAAAAAACTTACACTGCATCCCTCGGACTGCTAACACACAAAAACACTACAGGGAAGAGACGTACTGTGGTTGTATTGCATTAAGTTTTACAAAAATCCTCTCTTGTGCAGAGATGAGCCCGTGTTTGTTTCTGCTTTAAAACATACGCGTCATGAACCAATCAGATTTAACATCATTAAAGAAGTTTATAGTTTATTTCTCAATTATTTGTCATTATACCACTAGCACTGCTCATCGTCTGCATGGTTTCTCTGTAGCTCGGTTACGGCTCTCAAACTCAAAAGATGCTTTACTGGCATGACAAATAAGGACATTCGTATTGCCAAAGCAAGTTACAGAGAAATAATAAAAATAACAATGAAAAAGAACAAATATATACAAAACAGTTACATGTGCAAAAATAATAAAATATTAATAAAAACAGTGCAATATAATAACAATAAAAATTATAATATTTACATTAATGAGCTCTCTCTGAATGTGTGTGTGTGTGTGTGTGTGTGTGTGTCGCTTGCTCTCTCCGCGATACTGAAATTAATTCCCTCTACTGATGGAAGCGGAATGGTTGAATTACAGCCAATAAGAACAGCACAGAAATATGAATATATATTATAACGGCTCCCAGAGGCGCGACTCGGTTCCTTTTGTTCATTTTAAAGAGCTGTTCAATAGAATCGGATCATGCGCGAACGACCCATCACTATAGGCAACGCACGCAACCCGCGTTGACGTTGTAGCGTGGGGAAAGGGGCGTGTGAGACAAGTTTTGATGTTTGAGGCGGCTAATGGAAGACATTTTCATGATAAGTTGACTTTTTTGTATTTTATTTTTAATTTATTTCTAGAGATGGGACGATCGATCGGCTATGAATCGGTATCGGCCGATTTTTTATCAAAATATGCTATCGGCGATCGGCGATATTTCCTAAAAGTAGCCGATCCGATCGTGTGATATATAAAGATCACGTTAAGTTAACAGCTCAGTGGATTGATCCAGACTTTGAGCTACGAAGCACCAACCATCACATCACCATTCATCAACCATCGTACAGAAACCATCGTGAAAGCTCTTCATGACCTAAAATAACATCATTAACGTTGTGCATCATACATACGATGTAATTTTGCTGATTGTAATATTTACTTTAAAAAGATAATTCGACCCGGTCACATCTGAGTCGATTCTATCAGCACGTTATATAAACTCCTGGTTCACTTTGGTAAATCGTAAGCGGTTCTTACTTGTGATGTAGATGAGAACAGAAAACGTTACAGAGCCAATCAGAGGCAAAAGTTTATTCATTACCAAATTCGTTAGTTCAGGATCATCTGCTGAACTTTTAGCTCCTTAGACGGAACGAGTCTGACTCGGTTACAGATCTGTGGTAATAACAGTGTAATTAAGCTTTTTAATGTAAGAGAGTCACACAGAATGTTCTGTAGTAGCTGGTGTTTATTTAAAACCACGACATTTAATTAATAACAGTAAACACGGAGAGATAACTGAGAAGAGAAACTTACGCTTCACATAAAACGAATCAACTCATGAATCAATGAATCACTTATAGCGATACTGTGAACAAAGCGTCTCTTCTAAAGGCACAAACACACACACACACACACACACACACACACACACACACACACACACACACACACGCTGCTCCGGTTTATCTTCACTGTGAGGCTCTTTTTAAGTTTATTTATTTTATTTACTGCCAATTTTAACTAAATTAAACTAGTAACTGTAGCAGGTTGCACGCAGACTAAATAATCACCCTGTGGGAAGCGAACGTACCAAATCACAACGTCCTCTCCTGCAACAATATGCAATCTGAGGCCATATAGAGCTTAGCGTGGCTGTCTGTACGCGATACGGCTCAGTGTGGGAACCAAACCCTGGCAGGTGATAAGAAGCGGCCTCAGATCGGACACGAGTAGGAGGGGGCGTGTGGTGACTATTGTCGTATCGCTGTTTAATTAGCACTTGGAATGAGCTATCGACTATTTTACTTTATTTATTGAACCTTCTCAGCACCAGAGCTGATGATCAGCGTGATGTTTGGCTGAACTGTTGCTCCTAATAGAGCACATTCGAAGGAAATGATCTGGTTATCATACTTGGAAGAGCTTCTGCTTCAGTGGTACTTTGTTCTCCACCTGCCTGCGAGCGCTGGTCACAAGCGTCCGCCGGGACACCTGATGAAGGGCCTGGAACAAAATAAATACAGAATATTTATTAGGAAAAGGGTCAGGATCACATTTACAATTGACAATATATCAGTGTATTAATGCACGCGCTGGATGTGACCCATCTCATTTCCTTTGTATTTGAGACTGTGGTCACTAAACTTGTTAAACGTTTACACAACCAAATGCAAACTGATTTTAATTGCATTCAACCGGATATTAATGTGATAATACAGTCCAGGAAAATACTGGGCTCCAAAGCGCACGCACACGCACACGCGCACACACACACACACCCCTTTCCCAAGTCATAGCCGATCATCTGTGCAGACACCTGGCTGGCTGATAGCACTGAGATTTAAACCAACCAGTGTCTCATCAGTGGTGGGCATGTGTAACAGACTACACCAATGCCTTCAAAAAATTTCTCTTCACTATTGAAGCACAGTTTAAGGGCTTTGATCCAAGCTCATGTCAGCTTTTATGTTCTGCAGGATCACCTAGGTGTGATGATATAAGAACAGGATTACAGACCATCTCAATTCATCACAATCTGCTTGGAGCTTTAAAACATCTTCCTGACCCTCTCGAAAGTCATTAATAGAGTTCATCAGCTTATATTAAATGTGCAGACTGAAGCACATGGGTGTTCTGATCCCCAGTCAAGCAAGCTTCATATTGCTGGTTTTGAACGAGGGACTTTTATTTTGTACAGCAGCCTCTAAACCCACAGCACACCGGTTCTTAGGTTACATTTCTATTTAAAATAAGGGGACTGCTTGGGTTTTCTCCCCTTATTTTACAAAGAGACCACTGTTCCATGTGTTCTGTATTCATTTATTCATTAATTGGACAGATTAGATATATTTATATGAGCACAAAAAAGACGAGAAATTATATGAGCACAAAGAAATTACGAGCTTACGAATAAGGTCGTCACGGGACAAAGTTCAACAATATTATAGGACATTATGACACTAAAATATTAATTATTATTATTATTATTACAATAATTATTATGTATTTATGAAGATTATAAGAAAATCGACAGATTTAAAATTGTAAAAATTAAATAGAAGTTCAGAATGCATGTAAAGCTTTAGATTTTTACCGTACTTTTAATCTATGTTTAGTACATCAGTGAGTGTTTAGTAAATAAAATAATTATTTTATTGTAATTAATTTAATCAATTAAATCTCGTTCAAACAAACGTTCGTTTGACTTTCAGTTTGAATGGCTGCTGTTGGGAAAGTAAGGGGTTAAGGCTTTGGGAATACATGGCATTATGGGTAATGTATTACATGTGTTGTAGTCGCTGTGTGCTGCAGCTGGGGGCAACACGTGAAACCCTCTCTCGCTCCTTCACTCAGTTCGTATGTTATTTTATTTAACACGGCCGCTCAGTTTTCTTTTTGGCGATATGACCAAGTTGTTTTAATAAACAAAGTGCTTCGAGGTAATCCTGCTTTCGACTCATTTTTTGCGGGGAGAAGTGAACTAAAACGTTGGGTATTACCCCAGAATGGGTGTAATGTAAAACACTGTTCTGGCCCAGGAGCTAATGGATGAACAGCTCCCCTGAGTCATCACGACCACGGTCGGGAGGCGTTAAACAGGAAAGGTAACACTGGGGGCTCGTGTCCGGGATTTTCGCCTGCATTGGTGAGTGAAAGCAGCGTTTTGAAAGTGAGACGGACTGTTAGTAATGTTACGAACCCGAGTGGAAAACAAAATGGCGAGCGGTGTGTGCAATGAGTTTAGGAGCGAGAGAGACGGGATGGCGGCTACCACGGATATAACAGCGCACAAGTTTGAGAATGTAACAACTCGATCAAACCCGTTCACCTCACCGGCAGTTGGAAACGAAAACAAACAGTCACAAATCGCATTCGACGGCTGGTTAAAGCAGTTTATTGACGAAAACGGCAACCGAGTGTGCAACTATAAACCGAGTGAAACCAGCGCATGTGAGCCAGCACAAACAGCTCCACACTCACACCGTGTAATGAGAGAGACGAATCCGTTCAGGACGTGTAAGGACACTGAACTGTGGTGTGATAGTGGAATGGAGTCACAGCTGAGCCAAAATGAAAATGATACTAATTATTACACCCAGTGCTGCTGCAAAAATGCTAACTGTGGAAATGTTTTTCAGCCTGTGATGGAGATATCGTATCCACCGCATGTTAACCCTTTCAGCTCTGCTCAGCACAGGTGTTTCACAGAGAGCACACCTGTTAATGCTAATTACCATCCCGCACCAGGTAGAGTACCAGCTCATCCACCTTTCACTCCAGAAATACCCCGAACTGAAACTCAAGATGCACAGCTACAGGGACAGTGTCGATGTGTCCGGTGTGATGTTAAGCCCACTGGAGTTTATTCTGAAAGTGAACATGTTCTCCTAAAGCATTCAATGTCCAGTTCTCGTGACAGGCGGCCCAGACGTGTGCACTACGACAATTCATCTGACAGCGAGGGTGAGAATGCAGCTCAGAGAGAGAGGATTCCCACACTTCGACCAGGTCAGTTTGATGGTACTGGGTCATGGAAGGAGTTTTTACATCGCTTTGAGAGCTGTGCTGAAGCTAATCATTGGTCAGAAAAGACAATGGCTGTCCAGTTGAGGTTTTGTTTGGTAGGAGCTGCGGGGGCTGTTGTCCACAAAAATCCAAGGTCTTCGCGCTGGAGCTACACGCGCATTGTGGACGAAATAGAAGCTGCATATGGTCCATCATCGGAGCATGCTGCTGCTATAGGCATCGCGCTGAGACAAAGAGTGCGAAAGCCAGGTGAGCCACTACATGTGCTGAGAGATGATATCTATGAAAAAGTGTCTATTGTATATGCAGATCGTTCCGAGGCTGAGCAAGATAGTATCGGTGTGGAGGTGTTTACCAACGCCATGGACGATGCGGGGATGGTCCAGAGACTATTGGAGGAGCGTCCACGCACACTGGCAAGAGCTTATGAGCTTGCTCACAGGTACGAAACTACAAAACGTGCAGCTGCCCATGTCACTCGTCTGATGCAACCTGGTGCGCAGACAACGGACCGTAGAGTGAGAACGGCCGCTGTTCGTGAGCACACCGAACCAGTTGAGGGTGAGAACCAGATAACATCATTTGTAAACTCTTTTCGGAAGCCCCAAAAATCTAGCTCTAGGCCACATAGACCAAAGTCAAGTGAGGATGGAAACATAAATCGGAGCGACGTTATATGCCACAACTGCCAAGGCATTGGACACATGCAGCATAGCTGTCCTTCACCAAGACTGCCAGCTAATTCAAGAGCTAATCCAAGAACTGTTAAGAGCCCAAGTGCACCTACTCGCCTTCATGTTAAAGGTACAGGACCAGAAATGTGCATCCACATGCTAATGTATAATATGGAAGTATGTGCTTTGTTGGACACTGGCGCCAGGAGGAATGTGCTAACCTGGAGATGCTATAATGACATTGGTGATGATGTCAAGCCTCCCTTGCAGTTGTCAGCTGTGGAGTCACTGCAGGGTATTGGTTCTGAAAATGTAGGTGTGTGTGGAGAAGTAAACCTGCCTGTCCAGATTGGCACTCGCACAGTAAATGTTAATTTCGTCGTAGCGGACATCACAGAGAATGCTGAAGCCATCCTTGGTCACCCTTTTCTGGAGCAATCAAAAGCGTATCTTGACTTTGGCAGCAGAAAGATTGTGCTATTTGGGGAACAGGTGCCCTACTTTAACCCACACAACAAACCCAAAGTGCATGTTGTCAGGGTGGCGCGCACAACTGTTCTTGAGTCCGGATGTGAATACATTGTTCCTGGGTATGCGCACTTCCGTGAACCTGTCCGAGGTGATGTCCTGCTGAATCCAACCAAAGGCTTTGTGGAAAAACATTGCCTCCTAGTGGCAAGAGTGGTGGTCGTTGCGCAGCCCAACCAGCGAGTTCCCATCAGGCTGTACAATCCTGGAACAGCTCCAGTAACGGTGAAGAAAGGTGCTATTGCCGGTTTTCTTCAGATTGCCGATGTTGTCCAGCCCCCTCCTAGCGTTCGATCTGCTGAGCCACTCCAAGCTAGTCGTAGCTTTCCAGTTGTTCCTCCCCACTTGCAATCATTGTATAAAGAAAGTGCCGCTGCGTTGAGGGCTGATGAACGTCGCGGGTTGGCCCAACTTCTCAGTGCCTATGGTGATGTGTTTTCTACCGGACCGACTGACCTTGGTTGCACCAGTCTTGTCCAGCATGACATCCAGATCTTGCCAGGCCCGCCAGTGAAACAACAGCCCCGACGAATGGCCTTTGAGAAACAGATCGAAGCTGATAGGCAGATCCAGCAGAGCCTTGAAGGCGGATTGGCTTCACCAAGCAACAGCAGCTGGGCGTCACCCATAGTATTGGTACGTAAGAAGGACCAGACTTACCGCCTGTGTGTGGACTACAGGGCCCTGAATGCGCGTACTGTAAAAGATGCGTATCCTCTCCCGCGCATCCAAGACACACTCGAGACCCTCTCAACTGCTAAATGGTTCAGCACTCTGGACCTGGCATCCGGTTACTGGCAGGTGGCGCTAACGCCCAGGGCCCGTAGGGCCGCCGCTTTCTGTAGCAGGAAAGGCTTATTCACGTGGAATGTCATGCCTTTCGGGCTTTGCAATGCACCAGCGACGTTCCAGCGTTTGATGGATCGCGTCTTGGCAGGTCTGCAGTGGGAGACATGTCTTGTGTATCTGGACGACATTATAGTGCTGGGAAAAGACGTCCCGGAAATGCTTCAACGCCTTTCTCAAGTGTTCGACCGGCTCCTCCAAGCCAACTTGAAGTTAAAACCAGCTAAGTGCTGCCTTTTCCGTCGCCAAGTAGCTTATTTGGGTCACATCGTCTCTGCACAAGGGATAGCCACAGATCCAGAAAAGGTCCAGAAAGTCCAGCAGTGGCCTGAGCCTACTTGTGTAACCGAAGTTCGTCAGTTCGTAGGCCTTGCTGCATACTATCGACGATTTGTACAGGATTTCGCAGCTATAGCCAAGCCTCTCCACGAGCTCACCAAAAAGAATGTTCGCTTCCGGTGGACACCGGAATGCAGAGATGCTTTTGAGACACTAAAGAGTTTACTTACCACCACACCCGTCCTGGGCTACCCATGCGACAGCGGCGATCTCATTCTCGACACCGACGCCAGTAATTTTGGCATTGGAGCAGTCTTATCCCAAATGCAAAATGGCGCGGAGCGTGTACTAGCTTATGGGAGCCGAAGATTGTCTTCCACCGAACAGAACTACTGCACAACACGGAGAGAATTACTCGCAGTGGTGGAGTTCACCAGACATTTCCGTCAGTACCTTCTTGGAAGACCCTTCATTGTGCGTTCTGACCATAGTAGCCTGCGGTGGCTTGTCAATATGAAGGAACCTGAGGGTCAACTAGCAAGATGGCTAGAAAAACTGGCAGAGTATGACTTCAAAGTTGTGCATCGACCTGGACGTCACCACCACAATGCGGATGTTATGTCACGAAGACCATGTCGACAAACATGCCCTTGCAACATGACAGACCCTGCCGAGGGAAACAGCAAGATCCATCACCAGGGGGTGCAGTGCAATCTTGAACTCCATGGTGATGTTGCTGATCCCCTGGAGCTCAGTGTAGTGGGGGTAGTGGCACGCCCTAGCTCTCAAACCAGACTGTCTGAAGTTGACCCCAAAGCAGATCTGAAATGCCAAACTAGTGTAAATAGCTCCCCGGCAGTGGAGAGTGTGTATGTTGCTGACACCGTACCAACCACGTTGTTTAATGGCTGGACTTTGGAAGACCTATGCATTGCTCAGCAAGCTGACCCTGATATCGCCCCAGTCTGGCGATGGCTGGAGGAAGGAAGTGAGCGCCCCACCTGGGCGGATGCGTCACATTTAGGGCCAGCCACTAAAGCTTATTGGAGCCAGTGGAAGAGACTTTACATGCGAGATGGCGTTCTCTCACGACGCTTCTATTCCACCAACGAGGCTGAGTTCCATCCACAAATCGTTCTACCTCATGTTTTCCGGCAAGATGTTCTGAAGCAGATGCATGATGGTCCAGTGGGTGGACATTTTGGTGTGGAAAGAACTTTGGCGCGGATACAGACACGGTACTACTGGTACCAAATGAGGGAAGATGTCACTCTCTGGTGTCACACCTGTACCAGCTGTGCTGCCAAGGCCCGCCCCTCCAAGAAACTTCAGGCACCTATGGGTACTGTGCGCGTGGGCGTACCAATGGAAAGGATCGCCATTGACCTGATGGGACCGATGAATGAAACTGAACGCCATAATCGCTATATCTTAGTGGCCCAAGATTACTTCACCAAATGGGTGGAAGCCTATCCATTGCCAGATGATCGAGCCGTCACAGTGGCTGAAGTTCTTACTGCCGAGTGGGTGTGTCGCTATGGAGCGCCCCAAACCCTTCACAGTGACCAAGGGTCTAATTTTGAATCGGAAGTCTTCCAAAGGATGTGCGAGCTTCTGGGAATTGAAAAGACCCGTACCACCCCATTTAGACCACAGTCTGATGGACAAGTGGAGCGATTCAATGCCACGCTCCAAAAGATTCTAGCCACCACCTCGGAGCGGTGTCACTGGGATTGGGACCTGATGACTCCGTTGGCCGTCATGGCTTACAGAGCCACCAGGCATAGTTCAACTGGACTGACTCCGAATATGATGCTCTTTGGCAGGGAACTGACAGAACCGATTGACCTTGTGGCTGGATTGCCACCTGATCATAACCGTGCCAAGACACCTCCAGAGTATGTGGCGCAACTTCGAGACAGACTTGAACTCGCTCACAGGATCGCAAGAGAAGCACTGGGTGAGTCTGTCGAGCGTGCAAAGAAACAGTACGACAAGAATGCCCACAAGATCAGTTACAATGTTGGTGACGCAGTATGGCATCTGGTTAAAGGGACTAAACGTGTGCGAAACAAAGTCAGAAAGTTCCTCCCGTCATATGAGGGACCTTACTTCATCTTAGGACAGCTGGACGATCTGGTGTATCGGATTCAGAAAAATCCAAAAGCAAAGGCTAAGGTGGTTCACCACGACAAACTCAAGCCCTACCACTCTCGCACTCCACTGGACACCTCCTGGGTGCGCCAGCATGCTGAGGCGTGGCAACCAGTGGAAGTTTTACCACCTGCTCTTGAGGACGACACCTTGACCTCTCATCTGGATCTGCCCAGCCTGTTCTCAAACCAACCAAGCGGTGACAACACAGACAGCGTTGCTGACCTTCCTTCGTCTGTTCTATCTAGCCCGGTAGGCTCAGTTGATCTTCAGTCTAGTGGGGGTAGCACAGTGCAACAAGGACATACATGGACTGTTAGTAACCCTGTTGTGGGTCCAAGACCCAAAAGAAACATTAAACCACCCAAGAGATTTGGGGACTGGGTAGTCTTTTGAACTGAACTGAAACCAGAACGTTAACTGGGACAAAAAAAAAAAAAAAAGTAAGAAAGTTCTGTTCTGTAAGAAAAAAAAAAGTGTTATAAAAAAAAAATAAAAAGTTAAAAATAATAATACTGAGAAGCATTGTTAACTGTGAACAAAATGCATAGTTGTGTACTTTTGTGCAAACTTTTGGTGGAGTGGCCCGTGTTTTCATTGTAAGACGAAATGTTTAAAATTGTATACATAGGTTTGATTAATATGGGATGTGAGCCATGTTATAGATAATAAGCTGTAAGTATAATAAGAAAGAGTTGTTTTAGGTTGCAAGAACTAACTTCTCATCTTTCAGAAGCAGAAGCAAGCAGGGATTCTCACACACAGAGGAGTGTGTGCATGCTCAGTTTGAACTGTTTAAGCGCTCTAAATACTGGCTCCTCTCCATTCTTTCCTACATTGGATCAAAAGTCATTAACACTGTGCTACCCATCTACCTCATCTACACTCAAGCAGTTAAAAATGGACTATATGGACTGTTTGCCCCGTTAAGTGGAGTAAGATTGCCACAAGAGACTAAAAAGGGGTAACTGAAGGTCTTAAAAGTAATGTCTATGTGTACCATGGAAATTGTGCTGGAGTGGTGTTAGGTTTAATCACCATCCAGAGTGGGGGTAGTGTTGGGAAAGTAAGGGGTTAAGGCTTTGGGAATACATGGCATTATGGGTAATGTATTACATGTGTTGTAGTCGCTGTGTGCTGCAGCTGGGGGCAACACGTGAAACCCTCTCTCGCTCCTTCACTCAGTTCGTATGTTATTTTATTTAACACGGCCGCTCAGTTTTCTTTTTGGCGATATGACCAAGTTGTTTTAATAAACAAAGTGCTTCGAGGTAATCCTGCTTTCGACTCATTTTTTGCGGGGAGAAGTGAACTAAAACGTTGGGTATTACCCCAGAATGGGTGTAATGTAAAACACTGTTCTGGCCCAGGAGCTAATGGATGAACAGCTCCCCTGAGTCATCACGACCACGGTCGGGAGGCGTTAAACAGGAAAGGTAACACTGCGTTTACTTCCTTTACCCTTTATTTATAGTTTTTTTAATGAAAAAAAATATTAGTACGAATTAATACAATTAAAGTGATAAAATAAGTCATAAAAGTAATAATATTATAAATATGTGATTTATTAAAGCTACACATCAAGTTCATTCTGTCCTTCCAGGCCGAGCTAGTTAGCCACCAAGCTAACGCGCTAACAACAAAGTACTAAAGCTTAATTAAACATTTTATTAACCGCATAGATCTTAACATTATTAAATTATAATTCATTTCTACTAACAAATTAATAGCGTTGATATATTTAATATTAAACTCACCACAAGATGCCTGTACATGATCTCTTGCTCCCGGTAGCTACTCCAGCCAAGGACACTGAGACGGAAATGCGGGCTGAATCCCAATCCGCTCTTTGCGCCCTATATAAGCGCACTGTTTAGTGTACTAAAGCAGAGCACTACACATTCTACCTAGTGCACTTTATTTACAACTTGTGTTATTAGGATTGAACCGCTGTGATAGCTAGAGTTAACAGGGAGAGATGTCGCCACTATCAGTTCTGGCGTGGTACAGCAGTTCATTTTTGTTAACCCCTGAATCCTGGTCAGTGTCGAGGCGAGTCCGTGTCACTGGGCGCAAGATGGAAATACCAGTCTAGTGAAACGGAGCCTGCCTTGTCATGGATTGGCACCCTGTCCTGGGAGTTCCTGCCTTGACTATTAGAACATAACCTGTTTCATCATGCTTTACTATTTCAATTTTATTTTCATGTTTTTATCCTGGTCACACTTTATCCTGGTCAGGGTCGCTGTGGGTCCGGCTTCCCCAGAAGCCAGCCAATCCAGCGTGTGGGTTCGGGCTTCCACCCCTCTTAAATATAGCACATAATGTATGTGTGTAGTCACCCGACAGGCCGATAGCACCACTGGGGATTCGAACCCTTGCTCGTGGCGGTAGTGACTCCAATTTAAAGCATGACTGAGAAGCATGTTAGTATAAAATTTACATTTACGGCATCTAGCAGACACTTTTATCCAAAGCGACTTACAGGGTTAAAAACTATGCTTAAGGGTCCAACAGTGGCAACTCGACAGTGGTGGGGTTTGAACCAGCAACCTTCTGCTTAATATTCCAGCACCTTAACCACTAGGCTACAACTAATAAAATGGATACAGCTAATAAAACAGGCTGAAATATCATCAGCTCTATTCAGTTTAAGTCTAAAGAGACGGAACGAGACTTTGTTCACATCTGATTTTATTTCTCTGGACATTAAGACAGACGCACATCTGTACACGGGACCAAGATGAATAATGGCAAAGCTTCACTAAGCAGGAACAACAAACCACAGCTGGACACAGTAACAGTAGTAAAAAAAAAAACCAAAACATTAAAATAAGAAGAAAACACACACACATGGATGTCTGGATCTCATTTCTCACTTCAGATCTGACCGAATATCGAAATCCTCACAATAACGAGCGACTCGAACCAGGAATCGTGGAACGATTTCCTTTGGCTTGTATATTTCCACTCTCTTCGGTTCTCCTCCATTAGATTTTATTTGTGGAGTATCGAGAATGCACTCATATCAGGACGCTTAATACAAATAATGATAAATAAAGTGGACTCGTCCACTCCGAGGTACGAGGTACAGTTGTTTGACCCAACATCCTTAGCAAACCTACGTCTCAAACCACATTTATACCATATTCGGGACATTTAGCTGAAGCGACTTAGACGCGTGACTGAATATAATCCAAGAAATTGATTGAGGGGTAACAGCATGGCCGATATGGCAGTGGTGGGGGTTTTAACCAGCGACGTTCTGATTATTGAGCTGGCACTTACACACACGTATGTAGTCAGATTTTAGATTTGCGGACCATTGTGACCGAATACGTAGCGAACGTTTGAGGGTTAAAGGCCCAACAGTAGCAACATATCAGTTTAAAATAAAACATAAAGCACTTGTATATATAGCATTTATCCTAAATGACTGATACAATGCAAGAAATTGATGGTCTTAGCAGGGTGGGACTTGAATCAGCAACCTTCTGATCAGTAATCCATGTAGCTCAATAGTATGTGGTTTGAAACACAGTCTAAGTGAACGTCAGCATGTTTTCATTACGAAATATCTGCGTACTGGGATTGAAAACTGGTTTATTAAGGGTGAATGAACAAACATCTATGAACATATTTAAAAAAAAACAACAAAAAAAAACACACACAGATTACGGGGTATAAATTCGAGTCAGGAATGCCCACGAGTAACCAGTATACCAGAGCCGGTGATTATAAGGTGCTGTGATGTGAACAAAGTTATCTTATATATGGCTTGTTTACATTCATCCAGTTAAAATGCGTCTGTCAAGTAAAATTTGGTAAATCTAAACGCTCTGCTCATGTTCAAATATACATACACACACACACACACACACACACACACACTCTAGATAAGACTAAAAAGAACATCTTTAACTTAATTCTGAACATCTGTATACTCTGGCACAATAAATATACACATATGTACTGTACGGAACACGTTTCTGTTAAGTGCAGCACTACGAGCACACCGGGGACGAGCTGGAACGAGAAGCGCTTGGTCTCCATCATCATCATCATCATCATCATCATCATCATCATCATGCACGCGAGCAGAGAACATGCAGCAGCAGCAGCACGGGCGCGCTCAGTTGGGAATGTCGGAGCTGTTGTTGCGGTTTCCGTATTTGTGGTGAATGAAGAGCAGGACCACGCCCAGGAAGAAGCAGACGGAGCCCACGGTGATGTAGGCGATGCCCAGGAAGGGGTTCTTCCCTCCCATCCAGGAGATGGTGCTCAGGATCATGCGCTTCCTCCCGTCGAAGCTGCGCACCGGATAATCTGAGATCGACGGGTTAAAGAGGACGGCAGAGATCAAACGAACACAGAAAAATACACAAACAATCATACGGCATTTAGCGGACGCTTTTATCCAAAACGACTTACAGTACCGTGACAGTATATAGTCCAAGCAATTGAGGGTTAAGGGCCTTGCACTCAAGGGCCCAACAGTGGTAACCTGGCAGTGGTGGGGCTTGAACCAGTGACCTTTTCGATTACTAGGGCAAGCCATAGCCTAGTGGTTAAGGTACTGGACTAGTAATCAGAAGGTCACTGGTTCAAACACCACCACTGCCGGGTTGCTGCTGTTGGGCCCTTGAGCAAGGCCCTTAACCCTCAATTGCTCAGACTGTATACTGTACTGTAAGTCGCTTTGGATAAAGGCGTCTGCTAAATGCCGAAAATTTAAAAATGTAAATGTAGTCCAGTACCTTAACCCCTAGGCTACAACAAGTATTTGCTCCCATCCTTTAGTTCCAATTTGTCACATTAACTGTTTCAGATCGTCTAATTAATTTTAATATAATATAAAAACAATTCATTAGTCTATCGTATGAACCATTTATTCAAGATTATTGTTTTTATGTGATACATGTTTAACACGTGTTATTTAACGGCAAAACAGGTCTTAAGTTCCTGTCTGCTTATTTTATTTTATTATTTATTTAACCTATATTTAACCAGGCAAGTCATTAAGAACTGCTTCTTATTTACAATGGCGGCCTGGAAAAAGGCAAAGCCTCTTGAGGAACAATCATACAAACAAATTTACAACAACGATGATCACAATACAATAACAGTCGAATCACCCAGCAACAGTATAAAAGAATTTTATTATTAATTATTACTAATTTTAATTTCAATTTGTCATACAGCTGCATGTATCTCTTAAGATTTCTGTAATCTGTTTTTTTTTAAAGTTGTCTTAGAAATAAATGTATCCAGTGGATCTACATATTTACACATTTATCTTGTCTTTATATTTTCGTTTTTTTTTTCTACCGCTGCCAGGTAGGTTAGAACTCATCTTGTGTCGATAAATATTTATTTGAAAGCCTTAATCAGCTACTACATCAACCTAATTAACCAAATTCGGGCATGATTACTGCCAGACCTGCTGCATCTAAACCTCACTTAAATACAACCTGACTGGCACTGTGCAGCGGCGCGTGATGCCACGTTCTGAAGAGATTCAAATACATGCAAAACACAGTCTTTAAAAGCTACCAGTCTGGGAATGGGTTAGGAAGCGACTGCTAATGTTAAAGAGAACTCAGACCGGTGGTGAACCTTCCCCATCGAAATTTCACCAACGACACATCAACGACACATCACAGAGGTCACAAAAGAACCCAGAGGAACATCTAAACAACTGCAGGCTTCATTTGCTTCAAGGTGTCCAAGGTGCAAACCACTGCTGACCAATAAGAAAAGGCTCATCTCGCATTTGCCAAAAAACATCAAGAGTAAGCTAGATGAGCGTCCTCCAGTCAGTTTGCGAGCTGGGTTATGCAGCCGGACGATAGTCCGAAGCACGAGCAAGGTTTCGGAGTGGACAGGTCTTGACTCGAATCAGAACTTTGACTGAAATTAAAGCAATTCTGAACAGAAGAGTGGAACAAAATTCCTCCACAGCGACGTCAAAGCGTCATCCCATGCTGATTTAAAGGGGCTTGAGGCTTCACATGGACTGGAGGAAGCACGTGTACGTTGTGAAATATGCATGTTTAACCCCCGTCCTCTCTTTTTCGGCTGCTCCTTTATTTAGAAGTCGCCACAGCCCATCGTTCTGGTCCGCAGACCTGATTAGGGAACAGTTCTTACACCAAACGTCCTTCCTGATGCAACCCCCTTAGACATAGCCAATCACATTAGTTAAGAGTTAGTTAGTAAATAGGGGTTTAACACCAGGACGCTCACTGGAGGCGTCAGATCCGTCCTTTCAGGCGCTACTGTAGCGTAATTTAGCGCTGCAGCACCGAGCTGATCGAGAAGTGATACATTCAGCATTTAAAGAACATGTCAAAGTGCCCAAACTATTATTAAACTCCACTGGCTCAGACTTTCCCTAGAACGTATCAAACTGAACATCTATTCAGACAGGCTCTCGTGCAACACGAGTCCCCTCCGCCTCCCTCGATTTGTCTATCAGTATGGTCCAGACTGTCCACAAACCCAAAGAAAATCAAAGCAAAGTCAAATGTGCATCCAGAACAAGTCAGGCGTCCAATCATGGAAAATCAGATTCAAATAAACAGACAGGAGCATCTCAAAGGCAGCATGCATGCCCTGCACGGCCATAAATATGTAAACGCTCCTTGTAATTATTACATACACGTACGTATACGATTAACTGTATGAGTAGATGCAGCAGTTTGACCCTTTCCGGCACGACTGACCCCCTAATTAGTCTATCTGTGATCCACAGGAACTCCAGTGGTCTGTACAAAGCCCTGATCTCAACCCCATGAAACACATTTGGGAAGAATTAGAACTTCAACTACGACGACTACATATTAGTAGTGACCCAACAAGGTTGTGCTCGGGTATCTGCACACGTCTGGCCATCTAGTGTACTTCTACTAAACAAAGTGACAAACACACTGCCTAGGTAAGGCCGGTATGCACTGGGAGGATACTGTAAATCACGTCCAGGGTGTAGTTGCCCCGGGGCAGCGCCGGCGCCATGGCGTCCTTCTTCTGAATGGTCCGGTAGAGCTTCCTGAACGTGGGCAGGGCCGCCGTCCGCATCCACACGATGAAGTCTTCGTTGATGAAGCCGTTGTTCTCCGGGTCCATGTCCAGTTCGTACACCGGCGTGCGCCAGTTCACTGGTTTCGAGGTGCCTGAAACAGAAAAGGAGAAACCGAATGAATCTCGACTACTCAGCCAATCAGTGTTAAGATGTAGGACGGCTGACCAATCAGAAACCAAGAGCCTTTCTTACACTGGACTGGAAACGGAAACAGGCTCATGTGCTCCAGTTTTACAGGTTTCATGTTTAATATAGTGTGTCCAGGTCAGGGTCCCGGCGAGTCCAGTTGCACTAGGGACCATTGGGCGCAAGACATGAATATATCTTTATATATATATATATACACTATATAAACAAAGTGGAATTATACATATAAATATATATAAATATAAACATATATATCTATATATAGATATATATATAAACAAAGTGGGATTATCTGTATATACACACTATATAAACAAAGTGGGATTATCTATATATACACACTATATAAACAAAGTGGGATTATCTGTGTATATATATACTATATAAACTAGGTGGGATTATCTGTATATATACTATATAAACAAAGTGGGATTATCTATATATACACACACTATATAAACAAAGTGGGATTATCTGTGTATATATATACTATATAAACTAGGTGGGATTATCTGTATATATACTATATAAACAAAGTGGGATTATCTATATATACACACACTATATAAACAAAGTGGGATTATCTGTGTATATATATACTATATAAACTAGGTGGGATTATCTGTATATATACTATATAAACAAAGTGGGATTATCTATATATACACACACTATATAAACAAAGTGGGATTATCTGTGTATATATATACTATATAAACTAGGTGGGATTATCTGTATATATACTATATAAACAAAGTGGGATTATCTATATAAACAAAGTGGGATTATCTGTATATATATATACTATATAAACTAGGTGGGATTATCTGTATATATACTATATAAACAAAGTGGGATTATCTATATATACACACACTATATAAACAAAGTGGGATTATCTGTGTATATATATACTATATAAACTAGGTGGGATTATCTGTATATATACTATATAAACAAAGTGGGATTATCTATATATACACACACTATATAAACAAAGTGGGATTATCTGTATATATATATACTATATAAACTAGGTGGGATTATCTGTATATATACTATATAAACAAAGTGGGATTATCTATATATACACACACTATATAAACAAAGTGGGATTATCTGTGTATATATATACTATATAAACTAGGTGGGATTATCTGTATATATACTATATAAACAAAGTGGGATTATCTGTATATATATATATATATACTATATAAACTAGGTGGGATTATCTGTATATATACTATATAAACAAAGTGGGATTATCTATATATACACACTATATAAACAAAGTGGGATTATCTGTGTATATATATACTATATAAACTAGGTGGGATTATCTGTATATATACTATATAAACAAAGTGGGATTATCTATATATACACACACTATATAAACAAAGTTGGTGATGGTGGACGCTGGCGCATTTGGCTGCCGCTACCGTTACCGTATTTTACCGTATTTTATTGTATTTTTATCGTTTTTCGTTTTCATCTTTTTACACACCTTGTGGATCTATTTCTTTTATGTTACTTTTGATACTTTTATTTGTGCTTTTGATACTTTTTGTTCTTTCTACTGTACATCGCGTCTGCGGCCGGTGGTGAACGGTGGGTGAGTTTTCCTGGGATCGGCACGATGTTGAACTATTCCGTTGACCAGCTGAGGAAGTTCAACAACTGCACTACTCCATCGTGTATTTCAGTCATCAAACAGCTTGGACTCCTTCGCCGGCCTCGTTATATTCACAGGGGCTCCCGGAGAAAGCTTGTTTATCTTCGAAACGGTAACGCTATTCCATCCTTCTGGTCAGCCGTGCGCACTGTCGCTCCGCAAACACGTCATCAGAGCGCTGCTGCCTTGCACACCAGTAGCGGTGTAGTCTCCATGACAACGCTGTCCACGGAGTGGGATGGGAAACGCGGAGTGGACTTAGCAAATCTCCGTTCTCTTCCTCGTTCCTCACAGCCAACTACACAACAATACCACTTGAAAATGGCATTGCTTAATGTTCGTTCACTCAACACAAAAAGTACTGTACTCAGTGAATTTATATCTGACAGTGAACTAGACTTTTTCTGTCTCACTGAAACTTGGCATAAACCCTTGGATTATTTTACGTTAAATCAGACCACGCCAATGGGATACTCGTATATTGATGAACCTCGTATGGAAGGGCGAGGTGGTGGTGTTGCTGCAGTCTATAGGGATGATATTAAAATAACCACTTTGTCTTTTCCTGCTGCTCTTTCTTTTGAACACCTGGCTTTCAAGTTGTCAGGGCCTACTCCTCTGGTCACTGCTGTAGTTTATCGTCCGCCAAAGCCAAACGCTTCCTTTCTCTCTGACTTTTCAGATTTTTTAACCCAGCTTAGTGCCCTCTCATCCTCTGTACTGCTTATGGGTGATTTTAACATCCATATTGATGACAACAACTGTAAATTTGCCAGGGAATTTTTGGAATTGTTACAGTGTTTTAATTTCACACAACATATACATTTTCCAACTCATAAAAAAGGTCATACTCTTGACCTTGTCTGCTCTACTGGTGTCCTAGTTCATCAGCCGTCCAGCCATGACCTTACTGTCTCTGATCATTTGACAATCATCATGGACATTGAGGTCACTAAGCCCATCACTAGAGCTAAACGTAAAATATCCTTCAGGAATCTTCAATATATCTCTCCCTCTGCTTTCTCAGATTCTCTTGTTAAAAAGATGTCTGTCTGTCCTGTACTGTCTAGTAATTCATCTGACCTTGTCGATTACTATAATGACATACTCGCCTCATGTCTTGATGAGCTGGCTCCTTTGAGAACCAAATTTGTTTCATTTAGTCATTCTGCACCATGGTACACAATTGAGCTTCACCAAATGAAATCCCGTAAACGCCAGCTTGAAAGACTTTATAAGAAAACCGGTCTAACAGTACATTATCAGATTTATTCTGATTATCTTCAACATTACAAAGACGCTCTTACGGCAGCCCGATCCACTTACTATTCCGAACTCATACATGCTGGATCAACAAATCCTAAGACTCTCTTTTCCACAATAAATAAACTTCTCAAACCAGTTGACAATACTACCAATTCCTTTACAGTTGACAAGTGTAACTCTTACCTCTCATTTTTTCAAACAAAAGTTGAGAATATCCACAATTTTCTGACAGTTTCCCCTGTCATCTCTGTTTCTCCGCCTATCTCACCTCAATTTATTACCCAGCCTCTGTCTCAGTTCTCACCTGTGTCTCATTTGGACCTATCTGAGATCTTAACAGGGATGCGAAGCTCCACTTGTGTTTTGGATCCTGCTCCATCAAAACTTGTTAAGGGTTGTTTTCCAGTTATCTCATCACTTATCACAGAGATAATCAATTCCTCTCTTAGTTCTGGCTCAGTCCCTCAATCACTCAAATTGGCTGCTGTTACTCCCATACTTAAAAAACCTGGACTTGACTCTAACATTATGAGTAACTTTCGGCCCATTTCCAATCTTCCATTTCTGTCGAAAATACTGGAACGTGTTGTTGCCTCACAGCTCAAAGATCACCTAAATTCCAATAATCTATTTGAATCATTTCAGTCTGGTTTCCGCCCCCAGCACAGCACTGAGTCAGCCCTCCTCAAAGTCACAAATGACCTTCTTCTTTCCTCAGACTCTGGACAAATTAATATTCTCGTCCTCCTTGATCTTACTGCAGCTTTTGACACCATTAATCACTCCATTCTTCTGTCCCGCCTTGAATCCTCTGTCAACATCACTGGTACTGCCCTTTTGTGGTTAAGGTCATATCTCGTAAACAGACAACAGTTTGTTAATATCAACAATTGTAGTTCTGCCATTGCTCCACTGTCCCAAGGCGTTCCCCAAGGCTCAGTGTTAGGTCCCCTTTTGTTTATTCTTTATATGCTCCCCCTTGGTGACATCATACGTCGGCATGGTTTACATTTCCACTGCTATGCTGATGATATTCAGCTTTACATCTCCTCCAAATCCATTAATACTGAACTTCACTCCACTCTGACAAATTGCATCACTGAAATGAAATTGTGGATGAAAGCTAATTTCCTCAAATTAAACTGTGAAAAATCAGATATGATCATCGTAGGTCCTACAACCCTGGCAAAAACCACAAAAAATTTTCAAATTACCATTGATAATGACACTTTGTCTCCGTCTTCTAACATCCGAAATCTTGGTGTAATTTTTGATAGCAACCTCTCTTTTGACCGCCATGTAAATCACATCACCAAAACTGCTTTCTTTCATCTAAAAAACATAGCACGTCTACGTCCATCACTCTCCTTTTCTGCCGCCGAAACCTTGATTCATGCTTTTATTACATCCAGAATTGATTATTGCAATAGCATCCTTTATGGTACATCTAACAAAATCCTAAAAAAACTTCAGTATATCCAGAATTCAGCTGCTCGCCTCCTTACTCATACTCGCTCCCGTGATCATATTACACCTGTTCTACAAAAACTTCATTGGCTTCCCGTTGCTCAACGCATTCAATTCAAAATTCTTCTATTCACTCACAAAGCTCTCCATAATCAGGCCCCATCCTACCTCACCGACCTGCTCCATCAGCACATTCCCTCCCGTAGCCTTCGCTCTTCTGAGGCTAACCTACTGTCCATACCCTCTAGGACCAAGCACCGGACCTGGGGTGACAGGGCCTTTTCCATAGCTGCTCCATCTTTATGGAATGCTCTCCCCAAACACCTACGAGATTGTCCTGACCTGTCCAAATTCAAGTCACTTCTCAAAACTCATCTATTCAATATGGCATTTAACTTGTAACAACACGAAATAAATGCTTTTATTTTTGCTATTCTTTTTAATAGTTTTTATACTTAGATCACGACAGAAATGTGAAGTCCTAGATCCTAAAACTTGTAAAGTTTTCAGTTTCCTGATTGCATGTAAATCTGTCCTGTTTCTGTCTAATTTTAAGAAATTGTTCTATATTTGTTGTTCTCTCTCATAATTTAGCTAATTTTTAATGAACTGTCTTATGCTGCTCTCTTTGTTTTTATCTTAATTATTCTTGATGTTGATGTACTATTTTGATTTTGTACTATGATTTGATTTGTATGGTGTATGTACGTATTTGTTTTGATTATTTGTCTTATGTAAAGCGTCTTTGAGTATCTTGAAAAGCGCTATATAAATAAAATGTATTATTATTATTATTAAAGTGGGATTATCTGTATATATATATACTATATAAACTAGGTGGGATTATCTGTATATACACACTATATAAACAAAGTGGGATTATCTGTGTATATATATACTATATAAACTAGGTGGGATTATCTGTATATATACTATATAAACAAAGTGGGATTATCTATATATACACACTATATAAACAAAGTGGGATTATCTGTGTATATATATACTATATAAACTAGGTGGGATTATCTGTATATATACTATATAAACAAAGTGGGATTATCTATATATACACACACTATATAAACAAAGTGGGATTATCTGTGTGTGTGTGTATATATATATATATATATATATATTAGAGATGGACCGATCAGGGTTTTTGGCACCGATCTCCGATCTCCTTTCAGGGACATCGGCCGATAGCCGATTCCGATCGGGGGGGGATGGGGATTAACAGTAAATAAACTTAAAAAGAGCCTCACAGTGAACTCACAGTGAACTCACAGTGAAGATAAACCAGAGCAGCGCGCGTGTGTGTGTGTGTGTGTGTGTTTGTGTTCTAGAAGAGACGCTTTGTTCACAGTATCGCTATAAGTGATTCATGAGTTGATTCGTTTTTATGTGAAGCGTAAGTTTCTCTTCTCGGTTATCTCTCCGTGTTTACTGTTATTAATTAAATGTCGTGGTTTTAAATAAACACCAGCTACTACAGAACATTCTGTGTGACTCTCTTACATTAAAAAGCTTCATTACACCGTTATTACCACAGATCTGTAACCGAGTCAGACTCGTTCCGTCTAAGGAGCTAAAAGTTTTATAAAAGTTCAGCAGATGATCCTGAACTAACGAATTTGGTAATGAATAAACTTTTGCCTCTGATTGGCTCTGTAACGTTTTCTGTTCTCATCTACATCACAAGTAAGAACCGCTCACGATTTACCAAAGTGAACCAGGAGTTTATATAACGTGCTGATAGAATCGACTCAGATGTGACCGGGTTGAATTATCTTTTTAAAGTAAATATTACAATCAGCAAAATTACATCGTATGTATGATGCACAACGTTAATGATGTTATTTTAGGTCGTGAAGAGCTTTCACTGTGGTTTCTGTACGATGGTTGATGAATGGTGATGTGATGGTTGGTGCTTCGTAGCTCAAAGTCTGGATCGATCCACTGAGCTGTTAACTTAACGTGATCTTTATATATCACACGATCGGATCGGCTACTTTTAGGAAATATCGCCGATCGCATATTTTGATAAAAAAATCGGCCGATACCGATTCGTAGCCGATCGATCGTCCCATCTCTAATATATATATATTAGGGCTGTCGAAGTTAACGCGATAATAACGCATTAACGCAATCTCAATTTAACACGATTAAAAAAAATAGTGCCGTTAACGCAAATTGTATTTGGCCCTGCGAGTCATCCGTAGTTCATGTGGAGACTTGACCGTGCACCAACGTTTTAACGTCGGACTTGCCACCGTTTGTTTCATTTGCGGTTTGTTAACATAATGTAACCGAGCGTTGTAGTGATGCACTCGCTTCATAAAGAAATAAATACACGCTATATTCACAAGTTGTCGGGAGCAGAACACTTTTATTAGCTTCTTCTGTTACGGTACCGAATAGCAAACAGCTAGAGTCGTTAGCCAAGCATGCTATTCCATGAACTATGGAAGCCCCAAAGGGTCAAAACACACTCACAACGTTTGCTGATGGAGAATTTTAACCTACAATCTGACATATATACGAAGTCAAGGGTCTCTGCTGGATAGTATTACTGCCTAGTATGTGAGTGAATAAAACTCCCTCACAGTTTTCTCTTGTCCCAGCAGTTTTTAACATCAGTACATTTAGCATAAAATGTGTTCACCATTTTAACTGTAACATTTCACTTAAAAATCCTTGTTTTCTATAACATTTACACTTTTCTATGTTTTCTATAACATTTACACTTTTCTATGTTTTCTATAACATTTACACTTTTCTATGTTTTCTATAACATTTACACTTTTCTATGTTTTCTATAAAAACAATTTTTAATGCGATTAATCGCGATTAACTATATGAAATTCTGAGATTAATCGCGATTAAAAATTTTAATGGTTTGACAGCCCTAATATATATATATATTATGTATACACATACATGGGATTATCTGTATATATATATATATATACATACACATTTTATACATGTATATACACTGCATAAAAAATGTGGAATTATGTATATATATATATATATATATATATATATATATATATATATATATACACTATATAAACAAAGTGAGATTATATATACACTATATAAACAAAGTAATTATTACAAAAATAATTGCTAGCCCACTACCCGCTGATATCCAGGGTTCCAATCCCCAGCAGTACTATCAGCCGGTCAGGCGTCCACATACAGTCATGATTGGCTATGTCAGACGTGTGTTACTACATAAGCCGGACCCACAGCGACCCTGATCGGGATAAACAGGTTGAAAAACACAGACCAACACCTTGAACTTTCTTTTTACCTTGGAAAACAGCAGTGAGGTTGGAGTTGCTGCCTCCAGGGTTCCTGAATTTGACGTGCTTGTCGGTCCACCAGGCGATTCCCTTCTTGACCAGAGGAATCTGGGTCTTGGTCCCATTGGGGTCGATGTAAAACAGCTCCAGCGAGTCTGTGGGCGGCAGAGAAAAGCGATTACGAACACGGACGAGCGTGGGGTTCGTGTCTGACCTTTAATCGTACCGAAGCTGTTGTTGGTCGTACCGTTAAACATGCTGTTAGCGATGGCTCCGCACGGCGCGATGGGCTTGCTCTCGCTGAAGCGGTACGGCTCGCATTCTTTACTCGGCTCCTGAGATGGAAACATGTAAGAAATGTGACGACACTAAACATCATCGCATTCATACGATCAGATCCCCGACAGAGAGTCGAGGTAAACGCCGATCCGTACCATCAGAGACCCGGCGTCGCCGTTCAGCTGGCTGTCGTCTCTGGACTTCACGTAGCGCCGATGGTTTTGGTAGAAGTTGGACAGGCCGTAGTACATGAACACGTTGCTCTGTGGATAAGAAGATGAACGTATTGATCGTGTACGTGATTAGGACCGCACAGATTAGGAATCAGGAGGACGCTTTTAAGGAAATTGGGTTTGCATGAGGGTTTCAAATGGACAATTTCAATAATGATAAACGTTTTAAACGCTGAAACACTGTAGATCGTTTTGCACACACAGAACTAACGGGGGCTGGTTGCCAGATATTCTGCACTTCGTGTCTGGTTACATCAATACAAGCTCTATTTAGCATGAACGATTACATGATTACCATTTCCGAAAAAGTTGGGACATTTTGCATCTATTTATTTGGGTTTCTTCATATTTTGGGGCTATTTAATTTATAACAATATTTTAATGGCTGCGAGGTAGGTTAAAACTGTTTTTGTGTCGTCTTGTGTAGGAGTTTCTTTTATGGTTTCTGGCATGTGTTCCCTCGGCCTAAATACAAAATGCAACAAAAACAGGAAGCTATTGTTTGTTTCGTTTTCTTGCAACACACTCTGTGCAAGTTGAGACACTTAAGACACGAATTTTTGCAGTTCTGTACGTGGAATTTTGCTTGATACGAGGGTTCGGCTGTTCAGAAGTCCGATGGTCAGGACCCCCACAGAGTAGGTATTATTTAGGTGGTGGATGATTCTCAGCACTGCAGTGACACTGACATGGTGGTGGTGTGTTAGTGTGTGTTGTGCTGGTATGAGTGGATACAGTGTCCACTCACTGTCCACTCTATTAGACACTCCTACCTGGTCGGTCCACCTTGTAGATGTAAAGTCAGAGACGATCGCTCATCTATTGCTGCTGTTTGAGTCGGTCATCTTCTAGACCTTCATCAGTGGTCACAGGATGCTGCCCACGGGGCGCTTTTGGCTGGATATTTTTGGTTGGTGGACTATTCTCAGTCCAGCAGTGACAGTGAGGGGTTTAAAAACTCCAGCAGCGCTGCTGTGTCTGATCCACTCATACCAGCACAACACACACTAACACACCACCACCATGTCAGTGTCACTGCAGTGCTGAGAATGATCCACCACCTAAATAATACCTGCTCTGTGGGGGTCCTGACCATTGAAGAAAAGCATTAAAGGGGGCTAACAAAGCATGCAGGACTACAGTCAGTAATTGTAGAACTACAAAGTGCTTCTATATGGTAAATGGACAGTGAGCTGTGTTGTGAGCTGCTGGTGTGAAAAGTTACAGGTGATTTTACTGAGACGCTCACCGAGATACGCATCATAAACAGACGGTGACCGCCCGGAGCAAAATAAGAGCCCCGATCTGCCCCACATTCACTTCTGTTATTTGAGTGCATTGGGAATGTAAAACAGGAAGTGTATCCTTCTCATTCGTAATGATTCCTCTGTTCGAGCTCTCGCGTGAGAAACGACGCCAGGCTGCGTTTACCTCGAACGGCTGGTCGAGACTGAAGGGCACTGAGCATTTACACGGCGTCGTGCTGTTCCAGCTGTAACTCTGTGAGCAGTCGAAACACGGGCTGGAGGAGTCCGTCCCCGTGTAATCGATCTGTTCAGACGAAGAAAGAGAGGAGAAGAAAGACATGCGGCTATAAATATCTGCAACAAACCTCTGATAAACAATATACAGACGGCAAGGCTCGACCGAGTTCCTGTTTGAGGAGATTCCACGGCAGTTCGGCGAGTTTTTCAGCATTAAGTCGGCTAGTCAGAGACAAAGCTTGAGTATCGAAGGATAAGGAGTCCATGTGACTAAACATGGAATGAAAAGAAAACTGTGCATCTTCTACACATATTAAAACACTAATAACAGTTTAACCCTAAACAGTTTTGTTTCAGTAACACAGGAATGCATAAAACTGTCCTTCAGTTCTACAGTCCAGCTTTATTTCATCTAACTGACAGTCGCGCTGAAAAACAGAGCCTTTACATTAATTTTTAATAGCATAAATTGTGCCTAAAGTGCTACTCAGGTCATCATTCATTAAACCTGACGTGTTAAAAGGGAAGCGTCCACCTTCCACACTAGACTGCAGGATCCAGAGATCGATCGCTTCATGTGCCTTTTTTTTTTTTTATCTCGTCAATAATGCTGTTATTGATGTCCGGCTGGAAATAGTTTCCCATTAGAGCTTCGAGAGTTTTTTATAGCCGATTCCTGTTTCTTTTAAGCGAATCCAATCGATGGGATAAAGAACACAAAACATTTTGTCCTTTAATAAGCAAAATTGATCACTTGTCTCTTTTAATGATGGAAAAATAAGTTCAATAACACATCATCATGGCTTATTTGACACTTGACATTTTGGGCATCTAGTGGACACTTTTATTCATTTATTAATATAATTTTTATTATTGATTCTGGCTCCTAATGACCACATGGATAGTGTTACTCCAGAATATCATATCTACCGTTAAGGTCTTCAGAAAACCAAAAAACACCCCTGCAATTACATTCAAGGGTCAAGCTAAATTTGTGAGTGCTATTTTCTTGCATGGCAGCCTCTTATCTTATAGCAGCGGTTTTCAACCTTTTTGGACATGTGCAGACATCGAACTTACGTCCCTCCACCCAAACCCCCCGCCCCATCAACCCTCGCAAAGAAACCATTGCAAAAACTCCTGACAAGCTAATGGCGCCCAGGTGGCGCAGCGGGATATTCCGCTTGCACACCAGCACCGAGTTTATGAACTCCTCGGTTCGAAACTCGGTGCTGCCTCCGGTCGGCTGGGCGCCATCTAGCGGGCATAATCGGCAGTGCCTGCAGCAGGTACTAATTGGCCACCGTATCTGCAGGGTGGGGGCCGGACTATGTGTGGGTGGGTGGGTCTTCATACGCTGTGTAAGTCAAGTCAACCAAAGTGCTGTACATTAAAATCAAGTATTAATACCACTCAACTATGCAACATTTAACAAATCATTAACATACATACATTAAAATAACATACATACGCACCAACATATAAATCTAATAAAACCACTAGGGATGTAACGGTGCACCGGAAGACGGTTAAAAATCAGTGCGCATGTGACGCGATTTGAATCGGTTAATCATTTAAGATGAATCGATATTCACTTTAAACAGCAGAGGGCGCTGGCGCTGTATATTTCATTACAGAATAAGGGAAATGTGCAGCATTTATTGTGCATAATTTGCACCTATCTAATAAATAAAAGGACGTTAATTATTTAGATGAATTAAATATAAGCACAAATACAGTATTTTATTTTAAATAGAAGTAATTAAAGGAAACGTCATAATTTGTCTTCAATTTCATTTAGTTTAAAAAAATCGGGGGGAAATCGTATCGTGAACCCAGTATCGTGAATCGTATCGCATCGTGGGTAGAGTGTATCGTTACATCCCTAAAAACCACTGAAACAAAGATGGCTACGACAACCCAACAAATATTAAAAACTCATTCATTACAAGGACTCAAATGCCAAAGAAAACAAACGAGTCTTTAAATTTGACTTAAAGGCATCTATTGTGTTTGACTCCTTTATGGAAAGTGGAAGACTATTCCAGAGTCTTGGGGCAGCTACAGAAAAGGTCCCGTCACCCTGTGTCACCCTTGAACCTCATTTGAGAACGTGGAATAGCTAAGAGCAGCTGATCGTAAGGCTCGTGGAGTGGAGTGAACACAGTGTAAGGACCCTGATTGGCGGAAGACAAGCTCCTGACAAGCTAAAATAATAAAATGACGTCGTGCACATCATTTCAGACTGAGCTGGATAACATTAAACATGCGTGTGCGTGCGTCGCCGAGACAAGAAATGTCTCCCGCGGGTGAAAAATGAATTGCTTTAAATTTTAGAAGTAAAAAAGTTATGTCTCGTAATGTCGCACCCCCACAAGTTGAAAACTCCTGTCTTATAGCGATGTAAAGCTTACTTGACTGTGAACAGTGTCACCCATGTTCCAGCAGCTTCTGTACTGATCATCTCGGACTACCCAGACAAATTCTAAGTCAGCATGAGGTGACTAACCGTGATTAACTGGTTCGGTTAACTGAGAAGCAACAGAGACGTCGCTGTTTGATTGATGCCGTCGGTTAAAAGCCGTCGTCCAGCAGTTTAGTATCGATTCCAGTTGAAAGCGCAGCCGGATTTAAAGGCACCACGACCCACGTTCAGTGTGCGACGCTGTTTCTGTGTACGTTCAGAGTTTTCGATGTATTTCTACACTTTAAATCCTTCAGAACGGAGCGATTGTTACTGTGTGTTAAACTCTGCACACGTGGATCTGTGAGGAATCTAATACACGTATAAAACTGTTGTGAAAACACTGCGTAGACAAAAGTATTGGGACACCCCTTCCAATTACTGAATTTATGTGTTTCAGCAAGAACAGAAAGGAAACTATTCGCTCCCGACTTCGCAGCAACAGTTTAGGGAAGGCCCGGCCCTTTCCAGTTCCAGCGTGACTGTTCCCTCGTGCACAAAATAAGCTCCAGTGGCCTGACCATACTGAACTGAGCTTTGGAATGGGCAGTCGTAGCTCAGCGGGTTAAGGTAGTGGAATAATAATCATAATCATAAGGTTGTTGATTCAAGTTGCAGCACTGTTGGGCCCCTAAGCAAGGCCCTTAAGTGGCTTTGGATGAAAGCGTCTGCAAAATGCCGCCCAGTCGTACAAATGTTTATTTATTAATTATGATTTTAACATGTTTTACACTTTGGTTACATTCATGACAGGACAGGTAGTTACTCATTACACCAGTTCATCAGTTCACAAGGTTATAGTCAAACACAGTCATGGACAATTTGTCTCCAATTCACCTCACTTGCACGTCTTTGGACTGTTGGAGGAAACCGGAGCACCCGGAGGAAACCCACGCGGACACGGGGAGAACATGCAAACTCCACACAGAAAGAACCCAAGACCTTTTTTTTATCCAAAGCGACTTACACGACGAGCTGAACACGATGAGCAATTGAGGGTTAAGGGCCTCGCTCAGGGACCCAACAGTGGCAACTTGGTGGTGGCGGGGCTTGAACCGGCAACCTTCTGTTTACTAGTCCAGTACCTTAACCACTGAGCTATCACAAAACCAAAACACATGCTCTTACATTCAGGTGTTACTTTACTTCATCTAAGCCCATTGCAATGTAAAGCTTGCTTGACTGTGAACAGTGTCACCCATGTTCCAGCAGCTTCTGGACTGATTATCTTGAACTACTCGGACAAATTTTCCCACCTGGGGATCGAACCCAGGACCTTCTTGCTGTGAGCCAGTCGTACAAATGACTCTTTTGACTGAATGGGCACAAATTCCCACAGCACTTGCACACTTCAAATAGGTTTGAGAAGCCTTCTGAGAAGTTCTAGCTACCAAAGACTATTTGTTTTAGAAACGATACGCCATTCTAAGCTTATGGTGAGGTGTCCACATACTTTTTGAGCACACAGACTGAACGAGAAGCAGAAATGTTGGGACTCGATCTCACCTCGAACTCTCTGATGTTGTTGGATGTGACGTACAGTCCGATACCGATGGGGATGAAAATGAGTCCGATCACGAAGAAGGCTGGTAGTACCGTCCCGGCGGTCAGGATGGGCTGCCAGGCCGGGAGTCGCTGCTGTTTGAAGGCGGTGTTGTCGGGCTTCTTGCTGCGGACGGAGTTGGCTGCGGGTCCCGCGGCTCCGGACTGGTGACCGTCCTCCTCTTTATTAGCGCTGTAACTGGACGCCATCATTGTTACTGCTAATGCTAACGGGTTAGCTCGGCGCAGAGCTGAAATCACACCGAAAACACGAACAGCGCGCTGATGAACTCACTAAATCACATCGATGGCGGTTATAAGTTATTATTAAGTGCAGAATTTAAGCCTCATTAGGAGGTTTTAGCAGGAATAACGGCTTTAATCCGCTCTGTTTGTGTCGGGTTTGTTTGCACCAGTAACCGGGGCGCTGCCTTCCTGGAACTTTTCTTAGCAGGGCGGCGTGATGACGTCAGCCGTGCGTGCTCCCCCTCCCCCTCCCCCCTCCCTTTATGTTTTTGGTAACCAGATTTTTTGATGCTCAGTACCGTTTTAAGTATTAAAGACAGAGATTATAGTTTAATCATTTAATATTAAATGATCATTTTTAGAATGGTCCTAACTGCCTCCACACATACACACACAGTGCCTCTGGGTACATACCACCACCTCCTCTGTGAGAGTGTGTAAAAGATAGAAATGATTTCGTCACAACTGCAGTGGTGCAAACCGAAAATCATCCTGTTGCTACATCCAGCCTCGCCCTCAGCGAACTCGTCCCACTTTCAGCAGTAGCGTCGTGCAGTTATAAACACGGTACTGATACCTGGATGGAGGATTTGGATGTGTACCATATTGCACAGTGGGTACAAGAATGTACACTGATCAGCCATAACATTAAAACCACCTCCTTGTTTCTACACTCACTGTTCATTTTATCAGCTCCACTTACCATATAGAAGCACTTTGTAGTTTTACAATTACTGACAGTAGTCCATCTGTTTCTCTACATGCTTTGTTAGCCTCCGTTCATGCTGTTCTTCAATGGTCAGGACCATCACAGGACCCCCCACAGAGCAGGTATTATTTGGGTGGTGGATCATTCTCAGCACTGCAGTGACACTGACATGGTGGTGGTGTGTTAGTGTGTGTTGTGCTGGTATGAGTGGATCAGACACAGCAGCGCTGCTGGAGTTTTTAATACCGTGTCCACTCACTGTCCACTCTATTAGACACTCCTACCTGGTCGGTCCACCTTGTAGATGTAAAGTCAGAGACGATCGCTCATCTATTGCTGCTGTTTGAGTCGGTCATCTTCTAGACCTTCATCAGTGGTCACAGGACGCTGCCCACGGGGCGCTGTTGGCCGGATATTTTTGGTTGGTGGACGATTCTCAGTCCAGCAGTGAAAGTGAGGTGTTTAAAAACTCCGGCAGCGCTGCTGTGTCTGATCCACTCATACCAGCACAACACACACTAACACACCACCACCATGTCAGTGTCAGGGTGTATTCTTGCCCTGACCCAGTGTTTTGCAGATAGCACCTGACCTGAAAGCATTTAGAATAATGAATGTTTCATTCCAAAGAGAATAAAGATTTATTCAGATCATTAACATGTGCTAATATAATCACTCTGTCTTTTTGTTTAATTGGTGCACAGTGTTATCTCAGGTTTCCATCGCACATTAAAAATTATTTTAAAATCGAGTTAAGAAAGAAAAAGCAAAGGAAGCAAAGAAAGTGGACACTTGTACGTTCTGTCTTAGACTCTAAGTTTTAATAGTAAAAACCACAATGACAAAAACATACTTACTGATGGTGCCCAGCATCACATAATACTTACACCCAAACTTATAGTCAGAAAGGTCCTGTTAGCTGCTTTTACTTTCCCAGCTTCGTATTTGTTCTATTGACATTCTCTGTTCTAGAAAATGATACCTGGACCGTACAGGATGTGCCATGCATTAATAAAATTGATCAGGTAGCATTGACCGGATCTTTGAAGTGCTCTGAATCTAAAATTAAATAGTGCTCATGTGCATCCAAAGCAAATCTGTTACAACTGTGAGCAATACACTTTATAAGGAACACCTATTTGGTTTGTATATTTATTGTTTATTTTATAAGCTACACCTACTACACAGATAAATTACTGACTGTAGCCCTTCTCTCACTCTACACTGCCCCCCGGACCCCATTTATCCATTAAAAGTGACCCTCATAATGCCTAAAACACTTCATTGACTACGTTCTCTTCACATTCCAAATAAAATCCACTTTTATTCCTCAGATCTGACTAGTCTAAACAGCAATAATCATACAAACAATGTTTAACAAACCCCCCTTTCCAATATCTTGATCTCTTTGGTATCACATGCGTCACCTTCACCTTTTTTCTCTACGGGTGCAGAAGGGGTGTGTACCTTTTTTTTAAAATATGTTCATCATCTTTGAATCCCACACACTTTATTACACTTGCAAAACACTTTCATGTGCCACAGAAACACACACGTGGTTATAATACACCCGTGCTCATCACAATTCATTCACAAACCATTACTGAGTTCTAGCAACTGAAGTGGGTAAAGACAGGGGGGTAAAAACCCTCTGGAACAGAAGATGTCCATGGGTAGGATGTATGGTGAACGGTGGCGCTGAGCCCAACATTTCCGCTCCCGCGTCCGGTGTTGACCCTCAAGCCAGCGGAGGAGCTGAGATGGACGGGCCACGGTTCAAGCGGTGGAAGCTTTAGCTCTCAGCACTTAACTTCAGCGTCAGCGAGGTTCAAAAGTCATGTGAAGCACAACATTTTCTGCAGGAAATAAAAGGAGAGTGAACAGAAGTCACACAGCCTCTACGACAACCGTGATGTAAAGCTTGCTTGACTGAAAATGATGCCATATGTGCTCCAACAACTTCTAATTAATGCCAGAAATGATTTAGTGATTCTTGGATCTGATTATCAGGACAAATGTTTGTTTTAATCATGAAGCTTCATCCTGTCAGGGTCGTGATGGGTTCGGTTTGCCTAAAATCACTGGGCGTGATGCAGTAACACACCCCAGACGAGTCTCAGTCATCCCGCAACCCCTACATTAAATAATATAAATATAAATAGATCATTAGATCATAAATAGAGTTGGCTGATACAGCAGTAAGTTTAAGGTAAGAAAACACTATCAATCCCAGAAGGAAAATGATACAGATTTAAAAGACGTTTAATAACATTATAATAAATGTTATGCTTGTTAATGATGTTATTTGAATCATTACTATTCAAATATAAAGACTCGTGGTGTTTATGTTCATTTTCTTGGTGCAGCCGGAATTCACGCTAGCCCACTTCCGCTAGAATCCAGGGTTTGTCGGGCATCGGTAAACAGACATGATTTGATGTGTCTGAGGGGGGGATTGTCCGAGGCCCAGAACCAAACCCACCACAACCCTGACCAGTTTAAAGCGGTGGTAAAACATAAAATAATCATTTTTAAAAAGCCATGTGTGGGTTTTCTCTTCCTAAAACCACATAAGTGCACTGGCTGCTCTAAATGAGCGCTCCCCAACCTTGTTTGCACCACGGCACGGTTTCATATAAGATAAAATTTCACAGACCGGCGGGGGTGGAGAGGATTTAAAATAGAATAACCATAGAATTGAAAATCAGTGTGACTCCTGAGCTCTTTTCGCTGCAACGAGACGCTGCTCCCACCTAGTGGTTATAAGCGGCAATAACACCCAAAGAGTTTTGGAAATTTAATTGCTCTTGAAGCATCTCTAATTATTTATTCTTTCTGTGCGGCCCGGTAATAAATGGCCTACGAAAGGGGACCACTGATCTAAATGACCTCTAGGTGTGAGAGAGTGATTAAATGTGAGTGTGTGTTGCTCTATGAGGGATCAGCGCCTTGTCCCAATCGTCTTCGGGTGGCAGCCTGACCCTGAACGGGATGAAGGGGTTAGTAAGAATGAATGAATGAATGAATGATTTGTTAGCTCATAGCCACATAGCTTGCTTAAACGTCTTGCTGTCACTTCTCTTTAATGGTTCTGGTTTCTGTAAATTTAGTTTTTGATCATTTGATTTATTTAATTTGCATCTAATCCAGAACTCGGACACCAGCGTATGAAACTGATTTTGCAGTCCCAAAAAACAGCTTGTACTCTTTGTGACCAGAGGAAGGCACAAGCCGGCCAAAAGTGATGCAGCCGTGCTGTTAAGCAGTGCTGCTCAACTTTACAATGTATATTAAATGACATCTATATTACAATGTATATTAAATGACATCTATATTACAATGTATATTAAATGACATCTATATTACAATGTATATTAAATGACATCTATATTACAATGTATATTAAATGACCTCTCCATATGTACCTCCAGGCCCTGTTGTTGTAGTGTGTTGTTGTTATTATGCAGGTACTTGTTTGTATACAGTAAATCTCTATAGTGTATACTATTACTTTTGATATATGTAACTAACTACTGAGGCCTTAATTTCCTTCTGGATTAATAAAGTATCTAACTATCTATCTGTCTGTCTGTCCGTCCATCCATCCATCCATCTATCTAGGGCAGTTGTAGCCTACCAGTTAAGGTACTGGACCAGTAATCAGAAGGTTGCCGGTTTAAGCCTCACCACTGCCTGGTTGCCACTGTTGGGCCCTTGAGCAGGGCCCTTAACCCTCAAATCGCTTTGGATAAAAGCGTCTGTTAAATGCTGAAAATGTAAATCTATCTAATCTGTCTGTGTATCAGTCTAGGTTCAACCAGTAATACCAAGAATTACCAGTAGATGGCACACTATAGTCGTGTTTAAATATAATACTCTTATACCTGTATTTATACAACAATGGGGGTGACTACTATCTGTTTAAAGCCATTTGTATTTAAAATGGGACGTCCGGCAAGCTCATGGTCAGGCGTCTGAATACTTTTGGCCAACTTTGCACATCTGATGAAAGCTTGAGCTGTTAAATGTGTCTAGTGAAGCAGTTTGCAGGGTTTGATGTTGGTCTGCATGCTCAGTGTAGAGATGAGTACATTTAATAAAGCATCACCAAACACTTCATGGAGGTTTCCTAACCAAGATCCAGCACTCGTTTTATTCAACACTTCTTTCTTAATAGGATAAAAAAGTAAAAGTAACAGACAATCAATCAAAACTGTGGTGGAAAAATACGTTTATTTATTTAGTCTTTACATTCGAGTGTTTTCAAAACACCAGATTATATTAAATATGTATTTTTATGGAAACCTCCACAAGCAACACAAATCAATCAAACCGTGAAATCATGAGGAGAGTTAGACCCGGCGGAGGGGTTAGTTACCGAGCGCTTGTGCTCTAGTTGGGAAAAGATGTGGGATTCAAACCAAACCAACGTGCATCGATGAAACATTCATTCCGTTCAAGTGTCAGCGCTATGTACAGTACGTTAACCGCTACGTATATCCAGTCCCACATACACGCCACATTAAAATACACTCACATCTTCTTAACCAAACTTTGTTTCCTTAAGTGCTTAAACGGGGGGATTTTTAGTGCCTGTGTTCGTTTTTATACAAGTGTGTGTGTGACGGCGTGCTAGCGCTTAACTCCTTAACACGGAGCTGATTACTGCAGATTTTTTCAGTTCGATTTTCATTGACTGGCTTTCAGATCGCGCCTCTATTCTGGAAACTGTGGTGACTCCCACCACCGCTTTGCCCGGTTTCATACCTTTTGACATAGGGATTCGTGTTGCCCCACAAGACCGAGGTGACTGCACGTCCGTCCCGGACTGGTAATGGAAGAAAGAGAGACAAATTAAATTACATTAGACGGATAAAAAAGCTACCAGCATGATACGAGGGGTCTTCAAAAAGTTTCTTTCGAAGCATTTTTCCAGCGTTTGTACCGACTTTTTAATGCCATCAGCAAAAACTGATGTGCCGCTGCTTTCACATCATCACATGATAATCTTCTTCCCTTTTAGCTTCTTTGGGCAACCAAAGAGGAAATTAGATGGAGTTAAATCCTTTTCTCATCCCTTGGAGCCTATCCCAGCTTTTCCATGGGCGCAAGGCACACGGGGTAACACCCTGGACGGGACGCAGACACACACACACATTCCCTTTATAGGACAATTCAGTGTCTCCAATTAACCTGACTGCATGTTTTTGGACTGTGGGAGGAAACCGGAGCTCCCGGAGGAAACCCACGCAGACACGGGGAGAACATGCAAACTCCGCACAGAAAGGACTCCGACCGCCCCACCTGGGGATCGAACCCAGGACCTTCTTGCTGTGAGGCAACAGTGCTACCCGCCTGGAGTTAAATAACCAAAATGTAAAAGTGCGGAAACTTTTTGAAGATCCCTCGTATATGCTTACACTGTATGGCCAAAAGTATTTGGACACCTGACCATGAGCTTTCGGATATGTAGAGTGACCTCTGTGTGACAGCAATGCTTCTGAGAAGGCTTCTCAAGACTTGTGTCTGTGTATGGGAATTTGTGCCTGTTCTGTCAACAGATGAGAGCAATTGAATGGCTGGGCACTGATGTTGGTCAGGAAAGACTCACTTGTTGTTCCATTGATAATTGCTTCTTGCACCTGTTAGGAATTGTTGTAGCTGAAGCACATACATTACAAAAATAGAATTGGTGTCCAAATACTTTTGACCATATAGTGTGTTTGCAGTTTCCTTGCAATGTTGTTCATTTCAGGATTCCCAAGTCTTATTTTTATCTTAAGAAATAAATATTAAAGGAGGGAATTTGGTGATTTGCGACCTACCATGTACCCATCGGATCCCTACAAAGGATCCACATCTACTGGAGATGGTGCTTGTTTTAGTAAAGGGTCTCACCGTGTCAGGATTTGCTTGTTACCTCGTTTTAAAGTGCAAAGTGCTGGACAATTTCAGGCTGGACGGGTTATGCCAAGTTCACACTACACGACTTTCCAAGTGGTCGGGTCGCTGTACGGTTCACACTACACGACTGGATCTCCTGTAATCGGGAGTCTTTCAAGTCGGTGTGTATTTCACACTACACGACTGATCGGTGATAGGGGGTTTCACACTACACCATCTATCACCGACTGGAATCGCAGGCGAGCTTCTCTGCTCTCCCAAACTACATTTAGTCACGAAAACAAACAAGAAGTGACGAGGGGTTTAATGATACCACGTCCAAAAATGCACATCAACAAGTAGCGAGCGATTGAAGTTTGTGCGCTGATGTGCAGCGTAAAATCAAGGAGAAAAAATAAATGAATCTGAGTGGATTTGGCAACGTGAACAGTATGGATTGTTCTGTAGTGAGTTGGAGGTTAATAAATATTTTTGCAATGCACCATTGGTGTTTTGTTTTGTAGAGAACAATAAGGTCAGAAATACTGTAAAACGTGTGTGTGTGCTGATGTATTCTGATATAAACTATATTACGCCACTGTCCCACCTGTTTACAACTTCTCCCCTGCGTTTCCACCTCACATCGTATCTTGCGTTCTCATTGGCTGTTCGACATAGCACTCATTGCCAGTCGGGCAACTCGGATTCAGATATCTGACTAGCTAGAAATCTCACTTCGGATCGAGTTGTTGAGTAGTTCACACTTAGCGATCGAGAGCCGAGTTTCGATCGCCGCGCGAACACCCAGTTGCTCCCGAGCCGGCAAATCTAGCGCCGACCAGTCGGCGAGCGAAAATCAGGGCAGACATCGTGTAGTGTGAACCAGGCATTAAACAATTGGTCAGGGTTGGTCAGTCAGTGGCAGGTAGGTCTATCTCAACAGATCTACCCTCTCGGGGGGGTCGGCATACCAGTTCATTCCAGTGTTAGTGAACAGTCACGTGTTATTAAAGGTACGGGACTCGTCTATACCTGGACAGAGATCTATCTAGAGAGCAGATGCCCCCTGATATCAAATTGAAACAATTCAGAAGCAACTGTAATGTAGAAGATAATGAAGCACATCGTTACGCTCGGGGTCGAATGTTACACGGATCACAAGCAAACCAGAAGCTTAGTCATCTTCTGTTTTATGGTCACTTACCACAGACTGTGTCGGTCTGGATGGAGCGGAAGTGATGGGAGTAATGGTGATACTGCTGGTCATCTTGCCCATAATGGTCTTCCCCGGGGACGTGGAGGACTGTCTTGGCGCTCGCAGGACCGTCCCCGTAACTGCCATCTCCTTGCTCTCTGTGCTCACGCTAAGGGGCCTGACAGTGACCGTCGGACCGCTCCCGGCGTCCTGAGGCCTCTTGTATTGGCTCCCCAGGTGAATGTGGATTTTGTTGTCCTCTGTTGTTATGATGTTGGTGTTGGAGCTGTATTTGCGGACCGGCGTGGGCACCGTCTGCTTCTCCGGAGTCACTTTGAACACGGCTCTACCCACCGCTGCTTCCTGAGGCTCCAGAGAGACGGACGCCTGCATGGCTGGGCTGGTGCTGACCGTGATGACCGACACGGGAGACCTGGAGGAGTCTGAGAAAGGGCTCTTGGTTCCGTCCGGGGACTTGGCTCTGGAAATGGTGGTAATGGTCACTGGAGACTTGGTCCTGTCCATTCCATTGTGGAGACCCTTTGATGACATGGTGGTGGGTTTGGGGACTATGGTGATCCGTGGTTTCTGAAGCCCTAACGTGGGGATGATAGTGGTGCTTGAGAAGAAGTCCTCAGCATGAGGACTGGTGATCTCCAAAGTGGCGGTGCTGTTATGATGATCTGGGGTGACCCTGATGTGTAGTGGTTGCCCTGGTTTTTTAGACATGGTCAACTCCGGTGTCTGAGATGTTGCGGCCGTCTTGCCCGAGCCGTCAAGAATGTCACCAATCGTGTCCTTCTTCTTCATCCATGGAATGAACGATTTTCGTATACCCAGCTCTGCTGCAGCAGGTGGGTAACGGTCCAGCACTGCTGGTTTCTTGAGACCTTTCTGCCTCAGATTGCTCATAACATGATGTTCCTCCAGAACCGATTTCCTAATGAATACCGCCGGGGTCTCCTCTTCAAGACCCTGGTTGGTCTCCGCGTCCGTCTGCACGGCCGTGGAAGCGAGAGGGACGTCCACCATCCTCCTTCCGTTCATGCTGGGCCGCAGCGCTCGACTGTACCGCTTGGTGGCCTCCAGCTCCTTGGTGAGGTTGAGAATCTGCTGGCTCATGATCTTCTTTTTGTCCTGCTCGTCTCCAAGCCTCTGCTGGAGAACCGTGTAGTCGACCTGAAGCTGCGCTAGCTGGTCCTCCTTGTTCATCAGTTCGTGAATCTTCTCTTTGAGAGCCAGGACGTCGGCCTGCAGGTCTCTCGTCTTGGCCTCCTCCATCTTGCACCTCATTCTCAGCTCGGATTCTTGGCTCACCACCTCGCCCTTCTCTATGGCCTTGTTTCTGGCGATCTGCGACTTCATTTCCTCCAGGAGCTGGGAGAGGGCATTGGCCTTATCCTGCTCCGTTCTGAACTTCTTTTCCAGCACGTCGTACTCGTCCTCGGTCTTCATCAGATCGCCCTCCACGACTTCTAGCTGCTTCAGACGGTTCTTCAGCCTTTTAATCTCCTCCGTCAACTCCTTTACCTTGTTGTCCTCGTCGGCGTATCTCATCTTGTCGGCTTCGGCTTTGCTTCTCGAGTTCCTTTCGGTTTCCTTCAGACAGTCCACTCTTTTTTGCATCAGGCTGACCTTTGCATTGAGATCCTTCTGTTTCTCTTCTTCACTTGCGAGTCTTGTCCTCAGCTCGTCCTTCTCTTTCGTGAGAGCGGACACCTTCGTTTCCATCTCCGACTTTAACTTCAAAAGCTTTTTACTTTCTTCGATCAGTTTCTCCGTGATTTCTGTGACCTTGCCCTGCTCTGCCTTGAACATCTTGCTCATGTCTTTACTTTTCTGCTCCTCTTGTTTGATCCTGTCCGCCATGTTCTTCCTTTCGTCCACTAATATCACAGTGAAGGACTTTAGTTTCGTCAGGTCCTCTTTCAAACTACTTTCCGCCTTCTCAAGCCTCGACCCGGTGCATTCCAGCTCTTTAACACGAGTCCTTACACTTTCTAGCTCCTTGGATAAGTTCTTCGTCACGTTCCTCTCTCGCTCCAGGCTCGTGTGAAGTTGCGTACACTCCGATTTGCTCGCGTTGAAGGCTCCTTCAAGTTTCTCCAAATCAGCCATCCTTTCCTGAAGCTTCTCTAGTTCGAGTTTCAGCTCGCGACTGTGGTTCTCCTCATCTTGGAGCTTCCTTCTTAGCTCCTTGCACTGCGATTCTGCCTTCGTGATCTCCTCGTCCTTCCCCTCCATCTCCAAAACCCTCTTCCGGAGGTTTTCCAGCTCAGCCATGAGGCTGGAGTTTCCACATTCTCCTTTGCTAATTTTGTCCCTCAGCTCTTGCAGATCCTCGTCGGATTTCTGCAGAGCCTTGTTGCTCTCCTCCAGCTCCTCGATCCTTCTGGACAGGCTGGCCAGCTTGGTGCGTAACTGCCGATTTTGGGACTCCTGGTTGGAAAGCTTAGTGGTCATGTCCTCAAGTTCCTGAGTGAATTTCGCAGTCTTGTGCTCTAGGTCCGCCTCCAGCTTTTGTATTTTTTCGCCGTCCTCTTTAGACTTGTCGGTGACGCTCAACAGATTCTGCTCCTTCTCCTGCAGCTGTTTGCTGAGGTCCTGGATCTTCTGGCTTTGTCGATCGATCTGATCAACGTGGTGCTGCCTCTCATCCACCAGCATCAGAGCAAAGGACTTCAGCTTAACCAGCTCTTCTCGGACTTTCTCCAGCCGTATGCTGTGCTCCTTGTCTTTTCGGGCTTGGTAGGCCTTCTCCTGCTCCAGCAGTTTCTTCAGTCTGGAGGAAACACAAAATGGAAAATCAAATGAATTTATTGTGATCAATAATCAAAAATCAAATAATAGAACAGCAAAAGGTCAACAGTCCACCGAAAGTACTTTCATTTAGTTTTTCCTTTATAGTCCCACATCACATCACCCAATAACAATGGACAAAAGTATCGGGATGCCCTTTCTAATCATGGAATTCAAACCATCATGTGGTTTTCAGCCACAACAGTTACTAACAGATGTAATGAATCAATTATATAAAAAATGATATGCTTCCAATTTTGCAAGCTCTATAAAGTCAAGCACAGAGCCCTGACGTCAGCCCTACTCAACAGCTCTGGAATGAACCGGAACATCAACTCAGCGCCCAGCTGTACAAATCGGCTCTTTTGCTACAATGGGCACAAATTCCCACAAACACGCTAAAAGATGCTGATGCTGTTGTTCCGGCTGAAGAAAACACATAAAGGTCACGCTATTTATGAAATGGGTTGTCCAACAAGCCCATGGTCAGGCGTCCAAATACTTTTGGCCATAACATGGACCAGCACAGAGCAGGTATTATTTAGGTGGTGGATCATTCTCAGCACTGCAGTGACACTGACATGGTGGTGGTGTGTTAGTGTGTGTTGTGCTGGTATGAGTGGATCAGACACCTCACTGTCACTGCTGGACTGAGAATAGTCCACCAACCAAAAACATCCAGCCAACAGCGCCCCGTGAGCAGCGTCCTGTGACCACTGATGAAGGTCTAGAACACATTATACTGCCAATAGTATGTGGACACTATATGTACTTTGCCTCCATGTAAGGCTTTGACAGCCTCTTCTCATTCAGAAAGGGCATTTTTGAGGTCACACACTGCTCTCCGTTATCCTGCGTCTCTCTGCAGCGCCTCGACCAGCCACCAGAGGCCGCAGTTGAGGCACCAATGAGGAATCCGTTCGACCCTTCCACCCTCAGACACCAACAGCAAACGAATCGCTGAGTAAAAGACGTGCTTGGCGTAGATTCCGAGAACCTCTGATTGCTTCAAAAAACAGCTATTCGTAAACACTACGGGGTCAAAAGTATTGGGACGCCCTTCTAATTACTTAATTTGTGTTCATGTTTCAGGAATAACAGTTGCAAACAGGTGTAATAAATCAGTTATAAAGATATAAATAAATCATATGCTTTCAGCTTTGCAGCAACAGTTTAGGGAAGGTCCTTTCCTTGTTCCAGCTCGGTTTTAAAACCTAGACCTCAGCCCCACTGGACAGCTCTGGAACGTCAACTGAGGCTCTCTTGACCAACCCATATGAATGCTTTCCTCTTTTGACTTAACAGGCACAAATTCCCACAGCACAGACATACCTCAAAGTCTCGTGAGAAGCTGTTTCAGAATTATGTCCAACAAGCTTTTGTTCTGGTGTCCAAATACTTTTAGCCCTAGTGTACACGCATTTTTTAGGTGATCAAGGGCACTTTAGGTGAAAAAGTAACCCTGCAGTAGTGAGCTTAGTAAATGATTACACCATGTGAGCTCTGCAGGAGGCCTGTCATCACGGGTTCAAGCCGAGCGCCCCACTTTAAAGTTTTTAGGAGAAGTTTTTTTTTTTTTTGGAGCTCTTGGTGGAGGAACGTCTGTTCCACCCTCGATTCATCCGCAAAACCTACAAGATTCCGATCTGAATCCGGTCCGTACGTTCGGCTTCCTAGCAATCCCTGAGACACTAAACAGATGTACAACTCACCCTCTAAACCGGGACGGGACGCACTCCGGGCGGGTCCATCCCTAATGCGTTTTCGTCTGTCTGTCATTACGGGCTGCTGAGACTCGGAGCGTGCTGAGGGTGCTGCGCTCCCCGCGGAGGCGAGCGCTACATTCCAGACGTGTCAGCGGTGCACGACGGAAGGTGGACGCCGCGCCGAGAGGCATGGCTCTGCTGGCCGGCGATCACGTCCTCCCATATAAGGAGCAGGATCGTTCTGCCCTCGCTCGGGTAGAGAAGGAGGAGGAGGAGGAGGGGACGGGATGGACCGAGGGATTCGGAGAGGGGGTGCTTTGCCCCCTCGCAGAGTCCTTTCCTTCGCTCCCTTTTCACCCTTCGCTTCAGGAAACGGACGGGATGGCGATCAGCCCGAGCGCCGAGCGGTCAGAGCGCTCGCGGACGCCGAGGATTCACCCTTCGCCCAGACGAAAGCGCAGCGCGAGTCCCGTATGACCCAAATATTTTCGTTCGCTCTCCGCTGGCCCAGCGTTTCCATGGAGACGGCACAACAATGCAATAGGAAAGTTTTGTTTTGTGGAGGGAACAATGCCAGGCGTGATCTTCGTCCCGCTCGACCCCGTCACCCAGAAATGCCGTGTTAGGAAAACACATTCCGCTCGGGAGAAAAGCAGGACGCGGAGAAAAGAAACGGGATCCGTTCAGGCACCCCCCCCCAATCTAGTCGTGTCCAGTTACCCTGATTGCGTCCTCTATACTGATTTGACCCTTCACCGCTGACTGAGGACGCCTCTCACCTGACATACGCCCCCTCCGGCACGTACAGTCAGTACAGACTGCATTTTTCACCCGCATGAGTCGAGTTCATACACCGACGGGCACTGTGTACGGAGGGCCACACCCCCATCAGCATTATTCCTCAGCCCTGTGCAGGCGCCATCAGTCAGCCAGCAGGGGCCGCAGTCGCACCAGTTATGAGGACCTATGATCCGACTTTCTTACCCCCTGAACCCTGAACAACAGCCAATCGTTGTTCATGCTGCCGCCCAGTCGGAAAGGCAGAGCTGAGATTCGATGTACTCGAAACCCCAACTCTGGTGAGCGGCTAACACTGATTTGAGTTAATATTTTTTTCCAATCTTATTCGTATCCAATTACCCGACTGCAGGCCTCCGCAGATTAGACAGATTAGAGCCGTGACTAACACACGCCCCCTCCGACATGTGTGCAGTACCGACCGCTTCTTTTCACCTGCACCAGGCGGGTTCATATGGAGATCCGTATCGTGCACGGAGAGTAACGCACTGATCATGTTTTACACTTTGGTTACATTCATGACAGGAACGGTGGCTACTCATTACACAAGGTTATATCGAACACAGTCCTGGACAATTGAGTGTCTCCAGTTCACCTCACTTGCACGTCTTTGGACTGTGGGAGGAAACCGGAGCACCCGGAGGAAACCCACGCAGGCACGGGGAGAACATGCAAACTTCACACAGAAAGAACCAGGACCGCCCCACCTGGGGATCGAATCCAGGACCTTCTTGCTGTGAGGCGACTTAGCCACCGTGCCGCCCTTCTACCATCGATCAGCCAGCAGAGGTCGTAATCCAGCAGCTGTGAGGAATTTACCACGGCACTCGCACCCAATCGTCTTGTGAGAAGCCTTCTCAGATGAGCGACTGTTCTTCTAGCTGAAAAGGTCACATAAAAAACATTATTTATATATTTTTGTTTAAGCATTTTCTCCCTTTTTAGTGCGTCCAACTGCCGATTGCATCACGCTTTCTCTCCACCAATGCCGATCCCCGCTCTGATTGAGGAGAACAAAGCTAACCCACGCCCCCTCCGACACGTGGGCAGCAGCCGTATGCATCTTATCACCTACACTTTGACGAGTGCAATGCGGATCAGCACTGCGTACGGAGAGACACACCCTGACAGCACTCTTTTCTCATCTCTGTGCAGGCGCCATCAATCAGCCAGCAGAGGTCGTAATTGCATTTGTTATGAGAGAGACCCTATCCGGCTTAATCCCACCCCTATATGAACAACAGGACAACCGTTGTTCATGTGGCCGCTCAGCCCAGCCGGATGGCAGAGCTGAGATTTGATACGACATGTGTTTTTACTGCTGCACCACCTGAGCGGCCTTAAAAAAAACACTATTTAATAGCATTTGTCCGACTTGGAACATGCTGAGCAAAGTCACCAAAGTGCTTTGTTTTTTAATGTTTAAAGCTATCAGCTCTCGCTGTGATTAGGTGGAGTCCTAACGACTTAGAAATGTCCTCGTGTCCTTTGTCAGACTGACATATTTCAACATCTTCCAGCTTTTTGAGACCTAATTTCCTTAGATGTGGTGTCGTCTTCTTGTAGAGTTCGAAGCTGAGCCAGTCGTTGTCTTTACGGGAGTCCGACCTGCCGGACAACCTGTTTGGGGTGTGTGTCCAAGGATTCTAGGGAAACTGGACCCACTGCAACTCTGACCAGGATAATAATGCTATTCACTGTTTGGCCAAAAGTATGTGAACATGACTCCTATTTATTGAGTTCAGGAATTTCAGCCACACCCATTCTTATTTACTGTAATTAGCTTTGGGGGAAGAACCCACCTAGAAAACCCACATGGACATGCAGAGAACATGCCAACAATGCGACCACCTTTTCAGCTATAACAGCATCCACTCCTCTGAGAAAGCTTTCAGGAAGATTTTGGAAACAACTAAACTTACATGGACGCTTCTAACGGGCGTCCACATACTTTCGGCCGTTTAATATTCCCTCATGTAATGAAAACACTTAAGCGAAGCATTCACTGGAATCCGATCGCGACCCGAGTCTGAGCTCCCGGCCCACACAGCCTGCCTCATTGTTTTCGGAGGCTTTCCCCCCCCTCGGCTCGCAGCTAACCAATCACAGGTGCTGCTGGCGGGCTGGCTATGACATCACCTGCAATGCATCTCCGAGATGAGACGATCGCAGAGGAATGCGCTCGCATGGTGTCGAAAGACGAACGCCCGAGACCCGGCGGGAGGAGACGTGAGCGGGGAGTCGGCCAGGACAAACACGACGGCACGAAGCGCAGCCAGAGAACAGACCGTATTTCACAACACGGAGGTGATGTGGTCCGGCCTCAGAGGAACCAAATCCCACCGGTCTTGTTCCGTAAGCAGTCTCAGACTACGCCACAGTCTAAAGGAAATTAGATCCCAAAGAGCTGGAAGATACGAGGACATTTATAAGTCGTTAGGACTCCACCTAACCACAGCGAGAGCTGTTAACTTTAAACAGAGGAAACAAGGCACTTGGTGACTTTGCTCCAGGGTGTTTCATGTCGGACGTCCCATTTCAAAATAGTGTTCTTTTGAGCAGGCTTTTCACAAGACTTTGATGTATGTCTGTGGGAATTTGTGCCCATTAAGTAATACAGCATTAATCCAGTAATCCAGAAACAGAACGTATTTCACAACATGGAGGTGATTTGGTCCGGCCTCAGAGGAACCAAATCCCACCAGTCTTGTTCCGTAAGCAGTCTCAGACTACTGGAGTTTGAACCCCTTTAGTCCCTAAACCAATGACACTCTGTGATTTTATCATGTGAGGTCATGTTTGTCACTGATTGGTTGACGATCGTTCAATCACAATGAAGTTTTTCCCTTGAGTCATACAAACGCTCTGGGCACAAATTCCCACAGCACAGACATACTGTACTTCAAAGCGACTGTCCTTCTAGCTGGAAACATCACACAGCGGTCGCTCTATTTTAATAGCATTTGTCTTTGAAATAGGACGTCCGACAAGCTCGCGGTCAGGCGTCCGAATACTTTCGGCCCTACAGTGACTGTAAACAAGCCTCCACTTCTCCTTTACATCCTTAATCTCAGCATCAGCAGTCAGATCAGATGCAGGCGTATCACAGTGTGCATGATGTCACTATGAACACCCTGATAACCATAGTCCTGCGTACGGGTTTTATCTGATGGTACCAGGACCCCACAGCGCCTGTCCCAGCATGCATCCCTGTTGGATCAGCATTCAAATTCATCCCAAAGCTGCAGCTTTGTGGCCCTTGTTGCTCTAAAACCTTCATTCATTGACAGTTTTAGCACCGCTTAATCCTGGTCAGGGTCGCGGTGGGTCTGATTCACTGGGCGAAAGGTAGGAAACACCTCAGACAAGTCGCCAGTCCATCACACACACACACACACACACACACACTGTACACACTCAGCGATGTTTCCCGACCTCTCGCGCTCCTGTTCCAGCAGGCTGGTGAAGTCGTCGCTCTTGTTCATGAAGTCGGCGTGTTTGCGTTTTTCGCTTTCCAGTTCGGTGACGGTGCGTCGGTGACATTTCTCCGCCAGCAGGAGCTGCTCGAGCATCCGCCTGTACGTCTCCCTTTGCTTCTCCTCCAGACGGTCCAGCTGCACGCACACACACACACACCTTTAGATCATTGATTTATTACAACTGTTGGGGCTGGAACGTGTGAATTCAATCATTAGAAGCAATGTCCCAATACTTTTGTCCCAATACCTTTGTCCCGGTACTTTTGTCCCAATACTTTTGTCACAATACTTTTGTCCCAGTACTTTTGTCCCGGTACTTCTGTTCCAAAACTTTTGTCCCAATAATTTTGTACTGGTACTTTTGTCCTGGTACTTTTGTCCCGGTACTTTTGTCCCAGTACTTTAGTCCCAGTACTTTTGTCCCAATACTTTTGTCCCAGTACTTTTGTCCCGGTACATTTGTCCCAATACTTTTGTCCTGGTACTTTTGTCCCGGTACTTTGGTCCCGGTACTTTTGTCCCAATACTTTTGTCCCAGTACTTTTGTCCCGGTACATTTGTCCCAATACTTTTGTCCCGGTGCTTTTGTCCCAATACTTTTGTCCCAGTACTTTTGTCCCAGTACTTTTGTCCCGGTACTTTTGTCCCAATACTTTTGTCCCAGTACTTTTGTCCCAATACTTTTGTCCCGGTACTTTTGTCCCGGAACTTTTGTCCCAATACTTTTGTCCCAGTACTTTTGTCCCAATACTTTTGTCCCGGTACTTTTGTCCCTGTACTTTTGTCACTGTACTTTTGTCCCGGTACTTTTGTCCCAGTACTTTTGTCCCAATACTTTTGTCCCGGTACTTTTGTCCCTGTACTTTTGTCCCAATACTTTTGTGCCAGTACTTTTGTCCCAATACTTTTGTCCCGGTACTTTTGTCCCGGTACTTTTGTCCCAATACTTTTGTCCCGGTACTTTTGTCCCTGTACTTTTGTCCCAATACTTTTGTCCCAGTACTTTTGTCCCAATACTTTTGTCCCGGTACTTTTGTCCCGGAACTTTTGTCCCAATACTTTTGTCCCAGTACTTTTGTCAAAGTACTTTTGTCTCAGTACTTTTGTCTCAGTACTTTTGTCCCGGTACTTTTGTCCCAATACTTTTGTCCCAATACTTTTGTCCCAGTACTTTTGTTACAATACTTTTGTCCCAATACTTTTGTCCTGGTACTTTTGTCCTGGTACTTTTGTCCTGGTACTTTTGTCGTGGTACTTTTGTCCCAGTACTTTTGTCCCAATACTTTTGTTCCAGTACTTTTGTCCCAGTACTTTTGTCCCAGTATTTTTGTCCCAATACTTTTGTCCCAGTACTTTTGTCCCAATACTTTTGTCCTGGTACTTTTGTCGTGGTACTTTTGTCCCGGTACTTTTGTCCCGGTGCTTTTGTCCCAATACTTTTATCGCAGTACTTTTGTCCCAATCATTTTGTCCCAGTACTTTTGTCCCAATACTTTTGTCCCAGTACTTTTGTCCCAATACTTTTGTCCTGGTACTTTTGTCCCAGTACTTTTGTTACAATACTTTTGTCCCAATAGTTTTGTCCTGGTACTTTTGTCCCGGTACTTTTGTCCCGGTGCTTTTGTCCCAATACTTTTATCGCAGTACTTTTGTCCCAATAATTTTGTCCCAGTACTTTTGTCCCAATACTTTTGTCCCAGTACTTTTGTCCCAATACTTTTGTCCTGGTACTTTTGTCCCAGTACTTTTGTTACAATACTTTTGTCCCAATAGTTTTGTCCTGGTACTTTTGTCCCGGTACTTTTGTCCCGGTGCTTTTGTCCCAATACTTTTATCGCAGTACTTTTGTCCCAATCATTTTGTCCCAGTACTTTTGTCCCAATACTTTTGTCCCAGTACTTTTGTCCCAATACTTTTGTCCCAGTACTTTTGTCCCAATACTTTTGTGGACGTTCAGCATCTCTCACCTCCATCATTGGAATCTCGTAGACGTCGTCCCCAGGCGTCCTGTTACACGTGAGCATGTTGTCTCTCTGCAGCGCCTGTAGGGGTGTGGTGGGGGCGGCTGAACCGTAATGAGCCTCCAGGGTCTCGGGTCGCGTCCTCTCCGACTTCAGCATGTGAATAATGTCCTCACGCGCCTGTAAGGACAAACTGTAAGTCTTACAGAAAAATAATGTGCTGAGAGTCACGCCCTACATACACTGACACATAGTGGAGGATCCATAGTGTTGTGATGCTGCTTTGCTCTTTCTGGGATTAGAAGCCTTGAATGTGTTACAGGAATCTCAGGATTATCAAAGCATTTTAGAGCACAATGTGCTTTCAAGTTTAAGAAAAGCTTTGAGTCAAACAAAATGGGTCCTAAACTGGCCAGCAACTGATAATGACCCAAGGAACACGTCCAAAAGTACACGGGAACGGTTCAGAAGGAAAATGAACCATTTTAAACTGGCCAGCAAATGAACATCTTTGGAGAAAGCTGTACTACTGGGGAAAGGAGGCGCATTAAACATTCCAGGAACCTCAATGAGTGCAAACATTCAAGAGTCTGAGAGAACTGGAATCTAGAAGTGGACGAAGAAGCTCTCTTTTTTTGTTGAAAAATGATACAGAATTGGTACATGTCCACTTATTTCTAAAAATATTGGCCTTTTTATACTAAACAATCAAGTGCACCATAACTGCTGTACTGTTATAGAACTGTATCACTATAACTGGCATGTAATACAGCCAGTTCACCTACTGGAATGTTCCTAATAGGTAGATGGAAAGCAAAGTACTCCACTCACGGATTTTAGACAGAGGCAAGGATCGAACCCCTGTCCCTGAAACCCATGCTGGGTCTGTCACCCACACCAGCGCAGTGGCATTAAACCAAACAAACATGGATGTATTAGGTGCACTACTGTACAGAGTCCACAAGAAGGAGCCACATCATTCCAAACTAACTGAACCGCACAAAAACACATAATCATTATAATGTTTTAACTCGATCATTCTAACAAAATAACGATATTATTATTATTATTATTATTTAATTGCACCTTCATACAACATAATGACACCAGGGTAGTGTGCTATGCTATGTTGCTAATTTCGTTTATCAAGGATTGCTCCACCTGTTGAACTTTTAGCTAAATTGCTAACTAGATTTGCTAACGTCATTTGCCTAGCTGACTTTTTACTAACTCCAAGATTATTGAAATGTAAATTTTCTATCATACAACCATCATTCTAAGCATTATAAAGCTTATTCCAGAAAAGTTGGGACAAAGTGGAACCTATTTAGGGGTTCCGGAAACACTGGGCGCAGGGCAGGAATACCCTGGACGGGGTGCAAATCTATTGCAGTGTTTCAGCCAATCCCGCCCCAGACATAGTTAATCACGTTCGTGTAGACGTCCAGCCGGCTGATAGCACAGCTGAGATTCAACCCCGAGTGCCTACAAACTTGTTTGCTAGACACAATTTGTCTATACATTTAAGATATCAAGGTAAGACTGTATTACGTCCAGTGGAATCCAAATGCTAGAGCGGGTCTCCGTTACTGTTACTCGCAACACCTAGGGGGCGCTCTGTCTCTCATTAGCTGATGCCTCAGTCATTAAACAACAGTTGCCGCAAGCATCTTCTTTTCTGTTTCGAATGGGTGACATGGCAGCTTCTCCGGTTCTCTGTAGTCGTGAGAAAGCGTTTGGGTTGTAGCTCTCTGGTGGATTGAGTAGCTGGTTGAGTTGCACCCAGTCGCTCTTTTGCGTAGACTGTCATGGTACTGCTACCATAATCCTGTCACTGTCCAGTCTGGGTAAATGAGCAGTTGGAGTAGATGAGTCCAGTGGCTCTGATAACAACTCGTGTACAGACTGTGCAACTATACACTGATCAGCCATAACATTAAAACCACCTCCTTGTTTCTACACTCACTGTCCATTTTATCAGCTCCACTTACCATATAGAAGCACTTTGTAGTTCTACAATTACTGACTGTAGTCCATCTGTTTCTCTGCATGCTTTGTTACCCCCTTTCATGCTGTTCTTCAATGGTCAGGACCCCCACAGGACCATCACAGAGCAGGTATTATTTAGGTGGTGGATCATTCTCAGCACTGCAGTGACACTGACATGGTGGTGGTGTGTTAGTGTGTGTTGTGCTGGTATGAGTGGATCAGAAAGCAGGTTAAAAAGGTATGTAGAGAAACAGATGGATTACAGTCAGTAATTGTAGAACGTGCTTCTATATGGTAATTGGAGCTGATAAAATGGACAGTGAGTGTAGAAACAAGGTGGTGGTTTTAATGTTATGGCTGATCATTCTAGCTCTCTCACTCTCTCTCTCCAACTATACATCTTTATATATAAATGAATTGTGATATAATCATGCCGTTACCTGCACTTCTCCCTCCATGACCCCGAGCAGGTGGAGCAGCTGCTCTTTCGATAGCTCCATCAGCTCGGCTTTCCTCTTGCACTTCTCCGCTGGTCTCTGGGATTTCTTCACCGCTGGGGAACCGGTGACCTTCTCACCCTTCTCCATTTTCACCTTCTCCACCACGATGGGTGTTTTCTTCATCACGTCTTCGATGCTTTCTCCTTCCTGCTTCTGCTTTTGGAAGCCTTTGCTGGGCTGTTTGATCGGGAGGTATCCACTGTCACGAGCCTCCATCTCGCTGCTCCTGGACCTCATTCTGTAGAGCGCACACAGAAACAACGTTCCACATTCAGTCGTGCTTTTGTTTATTAGTTTATTAGGATTTTAACGTCATGTGGTTACATTCTAACAGACACGGTAGTTACTCATTACACAAAATTCATCAGTTCACAAGTTTAATATCAAACACAGTCATGGACAATTTTGTATGTCCAATTCACCTCACTTGCACGTTTTTGGACTGTGGGAGGAAACCGGAGAACCCGGAGGAAACCCACACAGACGCGGGGAGAACATGCAAACTCCACACAGACAGGACCCAAACTGCCCTATTTGGGGATCGAACCCAGGACCTTCTTGTTATGAGGCGACAGTGCTACCCACTTAGCCACCGTGCCGCCCCAGTCGTGCTTTAGGTGTATAAATATGATAAGTATAATAAATGAATTCCTAAAGATTTGGAATCTTTATTTATGCACCACAAACTATATGACCAAACGTATTCATACACCACCAACTACATGACAAAAAGTATTTGGATGCCACCAACTGCATGACCAAAAGTAACGTTTTTCATCCACGTAGCGTTCAAGTGCCTCACGTTTACTGGTTAATTAGGACGATGAGGCCTACGGCAATTCAGTTAGCAATCGCTCAGTCAAAATGTCCAAGATGTCGAAGTGTAAAGCAGCTATAAACACTCGGGTAACTGAGTTTGGAAAACTCCCAACCAGTTCTGAGGGGGGAGGTCAAAACATGGACGAGTATTTTCGTCTTTGAGCCTCGCACCGTTGCTGGATGTTCTAGGTTTACATTCAACTATTAAACTAAGTTGTGCTGTGTACTGCAGCTTCTACTTATTCTATCACTCAATTTATGAGTGTAATTTAATAATAATTTAGGTCAGCTCAGTAATCAGATGGTAGTTCCCTAAACCTGAGCTCTGAGCTCCTGTGGTGTAACGACAACCATCATTGCAATTTGTGGTTGTTTTTCTCCCTGAAGTGAACAATGACGTGACGGCGGGTGGAATGATCGGCCCGGTCGGGTGGTCTGACATCACCTGTGAACGCCGAGAGCCGGTAACCCGAGCTGCGGAGCTAACTTCAGCTCATGTTATACACTCACAGTATTTTAAATGAGAGCTCAGAGCTCAGCCGGAGAGACGGACAGTCCAAACCGTTGAGCTCATTTGTTGACATGAGATCCTCCTACACACGTCTGGCACAAAGGCATGTCGGGCGCTCGGGTGGCGCAGCGGTAAATTATGCTAGCTCACTACCGCTGGGATTCGAATCCCAGGGCTCGAATCCGCAGAGGTGCTATCGGCCGGCTGGGCGTGTACAAACAGAAGTGATTGGCTGTGTCCGAGGGTGAGAATGGCTGCACACACACAATGGATTGGTTGCCAGATCCACCATTCATTTATTGTCTGTTTTACCACCACTTTTTTCTGGTCAGGGTCGCGGTGGGTCGGAAAGACCCCGGACAGGTCGCTAGTCCATCACAGAGCAAACACACCTACTTCTACCTACTTTAACATCTCCAATTAACCTGACTGCATGTCTTTGTACTGTGGGAGGAAACCGGAGCATTCACACAGAAAGGATCCTGACTACTCCACATGGGAATCGAACCCAGGACCTTCTTGCTGTGAGGCGACAGTGCTACCCACGAGCCACCGTGTCACCCAATTGATGTCCAGCTATAGGACAGCAATTCCCATTCAATTTATCCATAGATATGACAAACGCTCTCGGGTGCGTGCTGAAACAGTCTGATATGCTAGTCTGACACCTCAGAGACCTGGGTTTGAATCTCATCGGTCTACAGACCCAACTGGTCGTGTCTGACTGAGGCAACAGCGACTCCTGCTGGTCAAGGTGCCTGCATGAGTGATGAGTGATGGAAAAATACTTCAGTGTAGTGTGTTGACTCTGTATGAATCTGACACTGACTGGGGAAAAGAAGAGCCAGACGGAGGGGCTTGTATTGCTCCACAGTGAAACTTGGACCCACCTCCGGAGTTTTCCGAAGCCTTTCCAGCGTGTCTACTCCAGATGTATCGAATCTGCCGTTAGTCGCAGTCGTGTTTTTGGATCGTGAATAAATAAATTGTTCTTTTTTACAGCGTTGGCCCGTGTTTTGACCCAGGCAATGATTCATACGCTTGGAGGAGCAGTAAATACATCCCACAGACTCTGGCTCCCAGTTGTTAGGACTTTATGGTCTGGGGTGAGATTTGTCTGAGCTGTCCGGTTAAAAAATGTCCACGAAACGTAAGGGGACGTCGTAGAGGGGAAAATCAATCAGCTTTCGGGGCTTTTAGTCACAGATGCTAAGCTCGGGTACCGACAACAGTACCTGGACTCAAAACTGGCGTTTGTAGGCCAAACCGAGCTTCGTTAAAATAAAAATAATAAAAAGTCTCATTAATTTGTGCAGTAAATCTACATTAGCGCTGTTCTTAGGTTCTGGCCTGATTTGCGGTGATTTGTTAGAGGGATTTCCTTCCACGACGGCCAGGGAGCTCGAGCTTTACGTAATCCTCAATGAGCCTGAGCATGACGTCCACTGCAGATGCTGTCATATCTGACCCCTGACCCCGGCCCCGAAGTTTTTGAGCTCTGAGAACGCGCCCGGGTGCAACGACGCGCCCCGTCGTGGTGTTTTCCTCTGACTCTGGGGATCTGAGACGAGGTGGAGAAGAGGGACATCAGCGTTCATTTAACTTCTAATGAAAACAAGACGCCCGAAAATGGTCTGCATCACACAGGTCCACAGAGGCCGTGCATCTCCCGAGCTCGAGGAAACAGAGCTGAGCGAAAAAGGCAAAATAATAAGAATAAGGTGGCTAAAAACAAACACGTGTCTCCTTTTAAAGAAATTCTGGTGTCTTCATCTTGATTCCCAGGCTTTAGTTAATCTGTGATCGATTAGCAAGTCATGAGTTGATTTTATTGGATAATGTCTCGCCTTTAACTCCAGATTCAGAGCTGAAATAGCTGTCCTGATTAAACCCATCACAGCTCTGCATTTTACAGTGTGCATGTCAGTATTAAGCTAAATAAGCTTCAGACAGACAGATAAACAGACAGACAGATAGATAGATAGACAGACAGATAGATAGATGGATGGATGGATGGATGGATGGATGGATAGATGATAGATAGATAGATAGATAGATAGATAGATAGATAGATAGATAGATAGATAGATAGATAGATAGATAGATAGATAGATAGATAGATAGATAGATAGATAGATAGATAGATAGACAGACAAAAATAAACAGACAGTCAGACAGATAGACAGGCAGACAGATTTATTAAATGAGTGTACAGAGCAACAGTTGGGCTGCAGACAGTACTTGTATACCAGCAGGGTTAATCTGTATAGTCTGATTGGCTCATAATATAAGATAATAATGTACATACCAGATATGTGTACCTAATAAATAAGCTCTAATAAATAAACCCTAATAAATAAACTCCAATAAATAAACCCTAATAAATAAACTCTAATAAATAAACTCTAATAAATAAACCCTAATAAATAAACTTTAATAAATAGGCTCTAATAAATAAGTAGGACCACGTCCTAAAAAAAGTGCACAGAGTTCAGATCCTCTCGAGCCTGCGGGCTGCTGATGAAAGCACCGTGTGTTTCAGCGGATCAGCCACTGATATTTTAGCATTCGGGTTATTAATAGTCATCACAGGGGAACAGCCACGCCCTCCTCCGGGGTGCTCCAGAGCACCAGAGTTCTGTTTACACAACATACATCGTGTATCGCGTTACTTTATATGAGCAACCGATCAAAACAGGGACTGTTTAGATCTGAAGTGTGGTGATGTTACGAAACCGTGAACCCAACTGCAGGACACTAAACCAAATCATAGCAACACAGAGGCTACAGAGCCATGAATCGATGAGCAAAATCAAACTTACATTCATAAATGGCCATAAATAATAATACAGCATAACAAGCAACATGAGGTGGTAATAGAAGGTCACAAAAACACACGTATTTGCCCCACAAAGGGGAAATCTAAAACAAAAACCCTCAGAGAACGGACGGCAAGACAGAACATAGTGAAGAACTACAGAGGAGCTGGGATATTACTAGTGCCAGCTACTCAATCCACCATTGAGTGAGAACCCAAGTTCTGGAGCAACAAGAAAGTTCATCACAAGGTTTTAATTTTATGTGCTGTAGACACGATCCTCACTACCCACTGTCATGCCCTCTTTTCTGGGGTCTGACGTTCTCCTTTTTGGTGTCTGATTTCCTTTTATGGGGTCTGATGTTCTTCTTTTTGGGGTCTGATGTTCTCCTTTTTGGGGTCTGATGTTCTCCTTTTTGGGGTCTGATGTTCTCCTTTTTGGGGACTGATGTTCTCCTTTTTGGGGTCTGATGTTCTCCTTTTTGGGATCTGATGTTCTCCTTTTATGGGGACTGATGTTCTCCTTTTTGGGATCTGATGTTCTCCTTTTGGGGGTCTGATGTTCTCCTTTTATGGGGACTGATGTTCTCCTTTTTGGGGTCTGATGTTCTTCTTTTTGGGATCTGATTTCCTTTTTGAGGTCTG